>NW_026781343.1:0-300000 GCF_030144855.1 Hypanus sabinus
CCGCTGTTGCCATTCCAACCAGGTAACGGGTGATGCATTTGGAGAGTCCGCATTTTCCCCGAGATAGGATCACAATCGCCGTTAAATTAACTACAAGAAATTTGGAGAGAGAAAAACAAAATCAGCACAGAATTCCCCGTAGCTGCAAATGTCTGAATGCTATCCATTTTTCCAATACTACTCAGGGTATGATTATTATTATTTATTTTGAAATGTAAAGCAGAAATTCATTTTGTGATGACTCTGTCCGTGATGGACAATAATGGACAGAATTAACGGTGAGTTGCCGACTTTCTACAGATTAGAACTGGGCATTTGATTTCCTTGACTCGCATACCGGTGAAGGTCGATCGCTCCATAACCATCACCATTTCTGTTATTTGAGGTGAAACAGCTGAAAGTGTATTTGCAGTGACATCATTTGATTGAATGCATAAGTTATAATTTCAAGTTTTACGGAAGAACAGACCTGAGTGTCGATATTCGAATGGCTGGACAGTTGAAAAGATTCTGATCTGAATATGTGACCACTGTCCGTTCAGAAAGTCAAGCAAGATTTAATTATTGAATTATGGGAATATCGGCACCAACGTAATTGACAAAACAGAAAAAAGTATCACGTAGAAACAAGATAGAAGCTGAATAACAAAACTGTCAGATGCTCGAATCCTCAATTCTAGAAACACATTTCAGACGAAGGTAGCATCTGTGCTCATTAAAAGCCCAAAGAGTGCAATTGAACGAAAGCAAGATGACAACGGCATCATACATAGAGTGACCAGCTCCAGTACCTTACCAGGGATACCGATCGCTACAACTGCAGGATAGAAAATGGCTGCGATGTAGTAAATCGCTGGATATCCCATATTCCATCAGGTGCAGCGTTCAGTTGAATGGATATTTCCCGCTGCTCATATGGACTGGTGATCTGTTTAACAGAGTTATATGCAATTCAGAGTAGTTCTACTGGGGCAATTAATGTGGTTATGACGTCAGTTTCATGAGGGACAATTAGCTAAACAGTTTTTTTCTCACTATGTAAGTGTGTCATGAATTCGTATCCCCAATGGAAGTTACAAGTTAGTAACATTTAATTAAAAGATAATACGAGCGTTCCCAATGTACTTTCAAAGGCATCTCACGTCAGCTGCTGAAATGGGACGTTTTCTGAATAGTGTTCCTTCATCCTGAACAATCAACATGGACAATTCAGCGGAGCATATACGTTTCTGATATTGAGGGTGGGACATCAGCTCGACAGGTGAAATAGGGTAAAATTTATATAAGGGGAAGTTAGAATCATTTTTTTCTGTTGGTTGTACCAGTCGTTTCGAGTCATTTGAATGAAGGAAGACCACAGTAACAGGTGATGACATGTATCATGATTAGACACTTTGCACATATGTACTTCTGAGCATATAAAATAGATCGAGAGTAATATTACAGCGACCTTTGATAATAAAATTTACATGCCCACACGAATTTAGTTGCTGCTTGTGTACGGATTGATGAACTTTTTTTTTTCTCGATTAGCATAGAGTGGATGGTTGATTCTTTGACTCTGCAAGTGTATTCCAGGGATTGGTGAAGGCCCATTGTTTTTTTTTTTTACCATGAATATCAATACCCAGATTTCGATGAAGAAAGCTGAATCAAAAGAATTGCCGCCGACTCCTAAGTTGGAGGCGTTCTTCCACACAGCAACTCAATCCAAGCTTGGATTTTAATGTTGACTGCCCAGGAAATGGGCTGTAAAATGGCAGATGACATTTAATACAGACAAGTGTGAGAGGCTCAGCGTTGTGAGGAAAGAAACAATAGGGTCCGAAGCACATACTGAATATGTGGACTTCAGTGTGCAGTATCTAAAAAGAGACCTGGAGATATATACCGATAATTCCAGGAAATCGGCGTCATGGGCAAACCGGCTCGTATTCAGCGCCGAATACAGTGACCTTCACAATCAGATCTCTGAGTACATGAGTGGGGACATTATGGTGAATCTGTACAACATGTTCGTGAATCTGTAGATAGATTACCGTTGCTGTTCTGGCCATCTACGTACAGTTTGCAAATAATAATAAGCAAAATTTCCAGCAATAATTTGAAAGGAAGAGTTCGGTAAATGAACAGGGTGAATGCACGCAGATTTTCATGATGCAGTACCTATACTATAGACACTATAGAGAGGGAGTGCCGAGGAGATTTCCAAAGGTGTTTCGTGGTATTGTGGTCGTCCCTTAGGAGAACAGGGCATTGTCTCCTTCTAGTGACAGAGGATGACAGGTGACCTGACAGAGGTATATAAGATGAAGTGAGTCATTGATCATGTGGATAGTCAGGGATTTTTTTTCACACCAAGGCCGAAATGGCTGACAGATGGTGGCATAGTTTTTAAAGGCTTCAGGGCTTTGTCTCAAGGGGCTTGGGCGGAAATGGGCGAGGCAAGATAGGTTTGTGTTTCAGTTTTTCCTGTTATTTGACGAAAGAGTGAATTATGAGTGCGAGGGCTCCTAGCCTCCCGGGCATCCACATCTGCGCCAGGTGCGCCGAACTGCAGCTCCTAAGGGACCGTGTTAGGGAACTGGAGCTGCAGCTCGATGACCTTCGTCTGGTCAGGGAGAGTGAGAGTTAATAGAAAGGATTTGCGGGCAGGTGGTCACACCGGGGCCACGGGAGGCAGGTAAGTGTGTCACGGTTAGGAGAGGGAAGGGTTGGAGTCAGGTTCTAGGGAGTACCCCAGTGGATGTACCTCTGGACAATATGTACTCCTGTTTGAGTACTGTGGGGGGAGGGGTGTTTAGCCGACCTGGGGGAAGCAGCAGTGGCCGTGCTCCAGCACAGAGTCCGGCGCAGTAGCTCAGAAGGTTAGGGAAAGGAAGTGGAAGGCAGTAGTAACAGGCGACTCGACAGTTAGGGAGTCAGATAAGCGATTCTATGGACGCAGTCAAGAGGCCTGGTTGGGAGTTTGCCTCCGTGCTACCAGGGTCCGGGATGTTTCTGATATCTTAAATACCGGAAGTGGGAGGGTGAAGAGCCAAAGGTCGCGGTGCATATAGGTACGAATGACATAGGTAGGAAAAGGGAAGAGGTCCTGGAAGTAGAATATAGGCGATTAGGAAGGGAGTTGAGACGAAGTACCGCAAAGTAGTAATCTCAGGATTACTACCTGTGCACACGACAGTGAGAGTAGGAATAGAATGTAGTGGAGGATAAATGTGTGGCTGAGAAATTGGAGCAAGGGGCAGGGATTCAAGTTTCTGGATACCTGGGACGTCTTCTGAGGCAGGTGTGACCTGTACAAAAAGGATAGTTTGCACTTGAATCGCACGGGGATGAATACCCTGTCGGGGGAGATTTGCTAAGGCTACTAGGTATACTTTAAACTGGAATAGTAAGGGGATCGGAAACCAATTGAACAGACTAAGAGGGGAGGTTACTTCACAAACAGAGAAAGTTTGTAGACAATCTTTGAGGAAGGATAAGCAGGTGATAGAGAAGGGGAGCGCTCAGACTGAAGATGTAGGGGAGAAGAAAGAAAAAGAAGATAGGAATAAACATAGAGTAAGAGGAGGAAAATTTCTTAAATGCATTTATTTTAAATCTAGGAGCATTGAAAGAATCGTGGATGAGCTTAGAGCATGGATTGATACCTGGAAATATGATGTTGTAGCTTATTAGTGCAACATGGCTGCAGGAGGAGTGTGATTGGCAACTA
Organism: Hypanus sabinus; assembly: GCF_030144855.1. Lineage (NCBI taxonomy): Eukaryota > Metazoa > Chordata > Chondrichthyes > Myliobatiformes > Dasyatidae > Hypanus > Hypanus sabinus. The sequence goes on from NW_026781343.1 coordinate 3,719, forward strand.
AATATTCCTGGATGTCGTTGCTTCAGGTGTGATAGAATCGGAAGGTCAAGAGTGGGAGGTGTTGCATTGCTTGTCAGGGAAAAAAAATTAGATTAGATTATCAAGACACTCAGTCCCTGTTTATTGTCATTTAGAAATGTATGCTTGCAGTATGAAATTATCAAATGCTCCTCCATATTACAGCTGTGCTTTGGCAGGACAGATTAGAGGGCTCATCTATGGAGACTATTTGGATGGAACTGAGGAATGGGAAAAGTGTAGTAACATTTATAGGGATGTATTGTAGACCACCTAATTGGGAGGGAGAATTGGAGGAGCAAATTTGTAAGGAGATCGGAGATATTTGTAGTAAGCACGAGGTTGTGATTGTGGGATATTTTAACTTTCCACACATAGACTGGGAAGCCCATTCTGTAAAAGGATTACATGGGTTGGAGTTTGTAAAATGTGTGTAGGATAGGTGTATTGTACCAATACATAGAGGTACCAACTAGAGAAGGGACAGTGTTCGATCTCCTGTTAGAGAGTTAGGTCATGTGACGGAGGTATCCGTTGGGGTGCACTTGGGGTCCACTGATCACAATACCGTTAGTTTCAGTATAATTATGGAGAAGGATAGTTTGAGATATTTGATTAAAGAGAGGATAACTTTGAAGAGATGCGAAAGGATTTAGAACGAGTGGATTGGGACAATTTGTTTAATGGGAAGTGTGTAATAGAGAAATGGATGTCATTTAAAGGTGAAATTGTGAGGGTACAGAAACTTTATATTCCTGTTAGGTTGAAAGGAACGATTAAAAGTTTGAGAGAGCCATGGGTTTCAAGGGATATTGGAAATCTGTTTCTAAAAAAGAGAGAGATTTACAATGAATACAGGTAGCATGGAGTAAATGAGGTGCTCGAGGAATATAAAGAATGTAAAAGGTAAGAAAGACATTAGAAAAGATAAAACAAGATATGAGGTTGCTTTGACAAGTAAGGTGAACATAAATCCAAAGAGTTTCTATAGTTATATTAATAGCAAAAGGATAGTAAGGGGAAAAAATTGGTCACTTTGAGAATTCAAGTAGACAGCGATGTATGGAGCCTAAAGAGATGGCGGAGATTTTGAACAATTTCTTTTCTTCGGTATTCACAAATGAGAAGGATATTGCATTGTGTAAGATAAGGGAAACAAGTAGAGTAGCTATAGAAATTATGGTGATTAAAGAAGAGGAAGTACTTGTGCTTTTAAAGGATATAATGGTGGATGTCTCCGGTCCTGACAAGATATTTGCTAGGACCTTGAGAGAAGTTAGTGCAGAAGTAGAAAGGTTCTGACAGAAATATTTCCAATTTCATTAGAAACGGGGATGGTAACGGGGGATTAGCGTATTGCTTATATTGCTCCATTGTTTAGAAAGTGTTCTAATATAACCCTTGCAATTATCGGCCTGTAGGTTTGACGTCAGTTGTGGGTACGGTAGTGAAAATTATGCTCAAAAATAGTATATAGACAGGGTCTGATTAGGAAAGTAAACATAGATTTGTGCATGGAAGGTCATGTTTGAATAATCTTATTGAACATTTCGAAGAGGTTACTAGGAAAGTTGACGAAGGTAATGCAGTGGATGTTGTCCATATAGACTTCAGTAAGGCTTTTGACAAGGTTCCACACTGAAGGTTAGATTGGAAGGTTCAATCCTTGGGTATTAATATTGAAGTAGTAAAATGGATTTAACAGTGACTGAATGGGATCTGCCAAAGAATAGTGGTGGATAATTGTTTGTCAGGTTGGAGACCAGTGACGAGTGGTGTGCCTCAGGGATCTGTACTGGGTCTAATGTGTTTGTCGTATACATTGATTTGGATGATTGGATGATAAATTGGATTAGTAAGTATGCAGGTAATACTACGATAGGTGGCGTTGTGGATAATGAAGAACATTTTTAAAGCTTGCATAGTTCCCTGAAGGTGGAATCTCATGTAGATAGGGTGGTGAAGAAAGCTTTTGGTATGCTGGCCTTTATAAATTAAAGCATTGTGTACAGGAGTTGGGATGTAATGATAAAATTGTACAATGCATTCGTGAGGCCGAATTTGGAGTATTGTGTACAGGTCTGGTCACCAAATTATAGGAAAATTGTCAACAAAATAGAGAGAGTACAGAGGAGGTTTATTAGAATGTTACGTGGGTTTCAGCCCCTAAGTTTCAGAGAAATGTTGATCAAATTATGTCTTTATTCTTTGGAGCGTAGAAGGTTGAAGCGGGACTTAACAGATTTGTTTAAAATGATGAGGCGTAATGATAGAGTTGACGTGGATAGGCTTTTTTCCATTGAGAGTAGGGGAGATTCAAACAAAAGGATTTGTTGAGGGTTGGCGGGCAAATATTTTCTCAAAGAGAGGTAGCAGTGTGAAACGAGGTTCCAGAAGGAGTGGTAGAGGCAGGTTCTATATTGTCGTTAAAAACAATGCATGGGCATATGGACAGGAAATGAATGGAGGATAATGGGCTGATTGAGGTCAGTGGGACTAGATGAGAGTGAGTGTTCGGCACGGACAAGAAGGACCGAGATGGCGTGTTTCCATGCTTTATTTTTTTTTATGCTGAGGAAGATCACTCAGTTTTCTCTGGCCCAGTGGTGATTTAATATATTCACCACATCTCGACTCAAGACATTTCCCATCATTTCAGGTCCTTTCAGGGGTAACACAGACAAGTAGTTTCTGGTAATTCTGTGTCGTTAACACTGACGAATTATAAAACTCTGTGCCATAATAACATACACGTCTTATGTCAGTAACCGTATGTAAATACACAAATTTTGTCATTATCAAAATATAAAAATACTATTTGTGTAAATGTCAAAAGAAAAGTACAGGATTTGCATTACTGGCAGACTCCCTGAGGGAGATGTATTACAAAGGGATAATGCCCCAACCATGTCTGACCAGAGAAGGCAGCGACAGCATTATAACAACAGAGATAGGACACGATTTCCCAAAGACTACGCGAACGTAGTGTAGAAGGAACGTTTTCTGAACAAAAAGTACCCTTACAGAACTCAATTAAAACCAATAAGGAGGGGGAAATGAAATGATGGTAAACTAAACAATAAAATAAAAACAATATTAATCAGCCCGAAATTGGGGAGGAGTGCGGCAGATCTTTCACGTATCAGTAGATTCTGGAATTGTTCTGTGTGTTTAGAGAAAATACCATTCCGGTCTTTAAGTAGCCTGCAGAAGGAAAGCGCGATAGCCTGACAGAAGTGGTTCTGAAGCGTTTGGAGTTCACTATTCAGGATAAGGGTTCAGAGTACTTGGATGCTCGTGACAAAATATGACACTACACCAGATATGCATTTATTATGGGCTCCCCAGTCGGATACAGAGCGATATAAACAATATTCCGAAAGAAGGATCATATCTGAGTTTCTGAGGATTTTAAGAGACGAGAAGTCGAGGACTACGCCTTATCAATAGCAGGGTGATCGACACCGGGAGTGGTATAATAGGACCATGCTAGACATGCTCAGAACACTGAAGATCAGCAAAAAAATAACAAGTGGAGTGGATATATTGGACATTTAATCTGCTGCTACAACGGCACGCAAATTTAAGCTACAGGGTACTCGCCAAATTATTTGGTCTTTGGGCGCGAGGCAAGGATCCCCATCGACCTTCGTTTTCCAAATGGCAAAGAAGACTTACCACTGAAGACTTATCTGGTATATGTCTGATATGAGAAGGGTGCTGGAAAAAAAATGCTTATGAATTAACAGAGATAGTGGATGCAAAGCAGAATCAAGGAAATACGGGGAGGAATGAGCAAAAGAGGATGTGAATGGGACTGTCAGGGTTCGCTATTGGAACCACCTGTCTCTGGGACAAGAGGAGCTTGTTGACCTGGAGTCGGGCCTGGACCCTAAATCTAATTAAAGCACTCTGAGGCAACGTGAGGGCTTGAGGTTTGTAGTCGGGATGGGGTGTGCTGAACCCCCAGCAAGAGGAATAATTAACCCAGCGCACGATTATTGGATACGGACTCAGATGATGTGGAAATGGGTGTGTGCCATATATCGCATTTCACCAATTCCCCAATCATTAAGAAACGCTCCCATCTTTTCTCACGCTTAAGCAGATGAAACGAGGGGAGGGGGGAATTAGAAGTGCCATTCAGATTTTAGCTGGACTATAAAGAGGGTGAAGCAGAGATCCGTCAAGGGGCAGAGGGATTCCGGATGCAGTAATGATACACCAGGGGAACCCTTGCTAAATTGCTGAAGTAGTGTCGGAAACTGAAAGACGTTGGAATAAGGAGGATTCAAACAAATCAGGAGACCGCACAGGTGCTGACATCACGAGATTCCTTTGAAAGCGGTTTTATTATTAGGAGGTGTCAAATTATTACAGGGTCATGAAGGCATGACGATTTTGTTGGGTGGGGGTTGATTTACTCCCGGGTTCATATTTCTACTCTCGTGTTGTATGACTTTCATTTGATAGGTCTGTGAGAGCTGTTATTTTCAGCTTGTTCCGTTTTCAGCTTCTTTCGGTTATTGTTGAAGATAAAATATGTGGAAAATGTGTGTCTTCCGATTAGAATGGTCCAATTTGAGGGAGGTTTCTCTGTTGAGGGACACCGAGGTTGGGCCTGGAGCTTTTGTTCGATAGGGAATGAAGAGGTAAGACGCCGGAGAGAAGCGATTGTCAGATACGTCCCGGAGCAAGCCCGTGATTCGATGATGATGGGTAAGATCAAATGATGATCGGTGACTTGTAGAAGCTGTGAGCTCCAACTTGTGCACATTAGATTGTTAAAAAATGGACCTTTTCTTATTCTTTTTTTTGTTCTTCTCTTTAGTAACCCTTCGGTGAAATTAAGAACTGCACAGATAAAATCTTTTAATCGCTTGTGATGTGCTGTCTGTTACTTCGCGGCAATAATTATAACAGGATAGGTGCACAGAATTCTCACAAACAGTGGGTTTAGCGTGGGATATCGCCTCAATGTCAGAAGTTTAGCGGGGCCGGTGTTAACTTTCCTAGACTTAGGCAGCCGAGAAAAACAGACACTTTCACGACGATTGATAGGCACTGATTTCTCTAACAGGGCGCATCCGATGAGGGAACTCCTCGGAGGCAGTGATCATAAAATGATAGGACAGCATCCTGCGGTTTGAGTGGTAGGAATTAGATGTGTCGGTAATTACAGAGGAATCTGAGAGGATCCGGGAAGAGTTGACTGGAAGGGACAGTAAATGGATACTGACAGACCAGCAATGTCTGGGGTTTCAGACAGCTGTAGGGCCCAGTCATCTACTAGCAGTAATATTCCACAGGGATAATATACCAAGCATGCGTGATGTGAGAAGCGAAAGACAGCATAATAATAATGTACTTGGGATACAATAGCTCAATATTGTGCAAATATAGAGGTGTAGGATTTAAACCAAAAAAATAACAGAAGGCAATTAAAAACAGTAAGGGGGAGAGATAAAATGAAGCATAAAAATTTGTACTCCTCACGTATGTGAACGATGTAAGAAATAATGTCAATTCAATTGAATTCGATAGGTGTCTCGACTTGAAGAGAAAATATCTACCTTAAGGAGAAGCCTAGTGATTTACAATGAGGGGACCGTGGAAATGATGTTTTTGGTCAGTTTTAGAGGGTTTGCTAAAGGCAATAGTGAGTGATAGGAATCATTTTTGCTTGTACCGAAGTGGGATTGAGGAAAATTTGTACTGATGTAAGCACGTTATGAATGTAATTCCGAAATCATTATCAGAAAATAACTATAACACTGGAGATCACATAAAATATCTGAAGCAGATAGAAGAGGTACGGGACCAACTTGCCCATTTAGAGAGAAATAATATGGGCTTTTGAAATAGGAGAGGACGTTAGTGATGTAATGACAGACCTCCGTATGTTTAGTACGACGATAGGCCTCGTTCCAAACGTCTTCTGCCAGCAACAAAAGCGAAATAAAATACAGTACTGTTGCTACCCCTTCCCCTTTTGCGACCAGAGAGAAATGGCAATGTAAGGAAACGGGGCAGGACACTGAAACAGGAATATAAAATGCGCCGCTTCCTTTGTGCTGCAGTATCTGGAGATATTTCTCAGGATATTGGGACATTTGCGACCGCGGAAGATCATAGTGAGCCGTTACAGGCAAATGATTACCGGAGATCAGTACACGATCGAGGTACTCGAGTGGAAAGGAAATTCATTAGACTGTGTTTGTATGTGAAGATATCTTAAAGACATAACAATTAACTGCGTTTTAACGCCTCAGAATTCCATTCTTAGCACTCGACTTTGCCGGAAATACAAGGATAGTGAGGAATTTGAAGGAATAAAGAGTCCGGTAAGTTAAACTTGGGTATTAACAGAGGATACCGCTAGACGTGCTAACAAAATGTAGCCAGATAAGCTGCAAACAGCCAATTACATTAATGTCAGAACAGCGTAATAGCAGAACGGAGACATCGTCGTAAGCAGTAATAGAGATTATACCTTCCTTATGTAATGTCACCGGTTTCGGTCCTCCAGGCAGACTTCCCTTGATCTGCCACCTCATCTGCCTTCTGTTAATAGGCTAATTCTGTGTCCACGCAATCAGGTTTCCCTACATGTAATGCCCTCTGCTTTTCTGCAGGTGCCTACCATGCATAACCCAGTCAAACAACTTAGAGAATTAATGCACACCCCATAGACTGTTTTGTCTTCATCTGCACGTCCTCCCTCGGAGTGTCAGACACCCTGAGCCATTAGGCTGGTCCTGGACTTATTTCCACTTGGCATTATTTACATATTATAATTTAATTATTTATGGTTTGGTATTGCTATATTTCCACTGTATTCTTGGTTGGTGCGAATGTAACGAAACTCACTTTCCCTCGGATCAATAAAGTATGTCTAATAGTAATAAAGATTAATAAAGTATTCATCAAAGTCCCGCTCACTGGTGAATACCGAAGCAAAGCATCATTAAGGACCTCCACTGCCTCCTTGCCCTCTAGACACATGCTTCCACTTCTATCTCTGATCTGTCCCATCTTCTCCCGCGTCATCCTCCTACTTTTCACGTACCTGCGACTCACCAAGGCCTTCCCATTTACCCTTCTAACAGTTCTAAGTCCATTGTTAATCACCTTCCTGGTTAGATTCTGACTTTCCATAGCCCAAACTGATCTTTTCTTCCTGAGCATTAAGTTTCTTTCTTTATTCTTCTTGATGAGGTTTTTCATATCCCTTGCCAACCAGGGTGACTTTATACTTCCTTCTGTTCCTTACCTCAATGAGACAAGTCTATACTTTACCCCAGTCAAGTGCTGCATTATGAATTAACTGTTGCGCATTTCAAGGAGCACACCACTTCCCAAATTCGGCTCCCAGGTTCCTACCTGATAGCAACGATTAAATACAATCCATACTGTCTTCTCCTATCCCGGTGTAACGGGCATAGTAAATGTCGAATAGTTGACACGCGAAGATATCTGTGTCATTTATGGTACCAGATCCTTGATGGACTGTTATTGATTCCGCCTGCCCTATTATCGAGTAATTATGTCATATCTGAAAGTTTTTACACGATGAAGTACCAATGCATATTAGTGAAGTTAAAGTTGCCTGTGACGTCCACCCTATTAATATGACACCTGTCCAAAATCTATCTCCCGATCAGTTCCTACCTTTCTCCGTACCTTTTTCTTTGGTGATAGGCTGCGGGGTGTGTGATCTCTTCACAACACTCCGAAATGAGTGGTTTCTCCTTTTTTGATTCTGAGTTCTACTCATGGTCCATCAATAGAAAATTTTTTCACCGTTTTTTGCCTTTCTGCAGCTGTGATAACATCACACTCTCACTGTTTCAATTACACTTCCATTGCTCTCATTTACCCGACCCTGTCCATGTTGAAACATTTGAATCCCGGAATGTCTAGAAGCTATTCCTGCCCTTGTGATTGTCAAGTCTCTCTGCGATAGTTTGGAGTAATTCAACGTATGCAACAATCCCGCCAGCCCATTGAACATCAGCCCAGTTTCCTACCTTGTCTGTCTGAAATATGCAATCCTCCGTGGTCTTTGCAATTTCGGGATGACTAGGCAAATGGTAGTTTGAATTTATGAAAAAAATACTAATTTTTAAACTGCTTTATTCGAAAACTCCGCTGAATTACAATTGGAGTGGTCGTTATCTACACAGATGACCATTCAATGTAAACACATATTTCAGTCCATTCTTCAGCTGTTCTCTGAACTTCCTCTGTGTCAGTGTATAGATACAAGTGTTGGTGCACATACTGAGAATTAGCAGCATGAACCCAACTTGTTGTAGGATGTATACCGGGGAACTGAAATATCTGTCCTCGTAAAAATAGTTTTGTGCTTGCCATTTCAGGGAACGTGCTACATAGGGCATCCAAAACAAGATGAAATTAGTTGAAATTGCAAACAATAAAATCATCGATTTTCTCCGGTTTTCCATCTCTGTATCTTTCTGTTTATCGCTGCTGTTCCGAAGCCCTCTGCGGACTCTATTGGCCGCGATGACATGTCTTACAGTTAACCCATTGAACACGAGCATTAAGCCGATTGGTAGCAATGGTGTTACAATGCTATCCAGTAATTCGAATACTTTCCAGACGTGTAAAGTAGCGTATTCATATGTGAAAGAGCAACGCCACGGTATGTTGTCAATAATGACGTAAGGTTCAATGGCAAAGTAAAACGGGGCACTTCTGCCGCAGCTCACTATAACCACGGTAACCATAACCACAGTTGCTGTTCTCTCAGAGCAGTATCGTTCCCGTAGTTTTCGACAACAGATTGCGATGCAACGATCAAAGGTAAAGCTCACCGTAAACCAAACAGAACAGTCCATTGCTATAATTCTAAATACAAGTGTCAGGGCGCACACAGGAGTGATGAGCAGGTATCTGGTATACATGTAGATATAGTTGGTCTGTTCTATTAACGCAGCAACTATAACCACCGTCACATCCGCTGTTGCCATTCCAACCAGGTAACGGGTGATACATTTGGAGAGTCCGCACTTTCCCCGAGATAGGATCACAATCGCCGTTAAATTAACTGGAAGAAATTTGGAGAGTAAACAAAAAAAAATCGTTAGGTGCATCTGTCTGAATGCTATCCATTCTTCTGCTGTTATACAGGACATTTTTTTTTTGTGAAATCCAGTGTATGTGGACTCCGTCGGTGCACTCGGACTGTAGGATAATAATGGACTGGGGTGGCTCTGGGTTGGCCACGTTCCGACAGTTTAGAGCCAGGCATCTGATTACCGCAATTCACATACCGGTGAACTGTCAATGGCTGCATAAACAACACCATTTATATTATTAGAGGTGAACCGGCTAACGGGTTTATTTGTAGTGAAATTAAGGAGATTTAAAGTATAAATTACAATTTACTGACTTGTTACAGAACAGACCTGCGTGTCGGAAATAGACCGGTCGGTCATTTGATAAAGCTGCCATGCTGTTGTTGTAAGGTCGAAGTGTCTGTATTGATAGAGACTCCGACTTAGAAACCCATAGACCGGTATCGCTTCAGAAAGCCGAGCCAGGTGAAACTATGAAACGATGTCAATATCGGTACCAACGTAATTGACAAGCCAAAACACATCGATTCACACACGAAAAATGAAAATAAATCCATTGGATACTTGAACACTCCATTCTTGTAACACTTTTCAAATGAGGATAGAATCTGTACTGAGTGAAATTCCGAACAGTGCAGGGCATCAGCATCAAGACGACAAAACCATGCATGTAGAGACCAGCTCCAGTATCTTACCAGGGATACCGATCGCTACAACTGTAGGGTAGAAAATGGCCGCGATATAGTAAATCGCTGGATATCCCATATTCTGTCAGAAGCAGCGTTCAGTTGTACGGAGCGTTCCAGCTGCTCCGATGGACCGGTGATCGGCTTTACAGAGTTATAAGCAAGTGCGAGTAATTCCACAGAGTCAATTAGAGTGGTTGTCACATCAGTCACATTAGGGAAAGCCAGCTACACAAACACTTACATTAAAATGTTTTTCTCACTCTGAGTCTGTGCCAGGAATTTGTCTCCTCAAGGGATGTTATAAGCTAAAACAAAAGATAATGTGAACATTGCCAGTTTAATTTCTAGAACACCTGGCGTCTGCTGCTGAAATAGAATATTTTCTGATTACTGTTCTTGCAGAATCTGAATCAATTTTCTTTTCATAGGCATGTGTCGCGAAACTTGTTAACTTAGAAACAGCAGTTCAATGCAACACATAAAAATATAATAATAGTGATGAAATTAATAAATAAGAGTATACGCATTTTGAAAAGATTAAAATTCGTTCAAAAACAGAAATCACACATATTAAAAAGTGCGGTAGTGTTCACGTGTTCAATGCCCATTTAGGAATCCATTGGCAGGGCAGAAGAAGCTGATCCTCAATCGCTGCCTCTGTGCCTTGAGGCTTCTCTGTCTCACAAAGGCAGCGTCCATTATTAAGGACCTCAGGCACCCAGGACATGCCCTTTTCTCACTGTTACCATCAAGTGGGAGATACAGAAGCCTGAAGGCACACACTCAGCGATTCGGGCACAGCTTCTTTCCCTCTGCCATCCGATTCTTAAGAGGACACTAAAGTTTTGGGCACGACCTCACTCTTTTTTTTGATATACATTATTTTTGGTTTTGCACATTCTTTTTATAATCTATTCAATATACGTAATTCATTTACTTGTCTGTTTATTATGTTTTATTTTATTTATTCTGTTTTTAACTCTCTCTGCTCGATTATGTATTGCATTGAACTGCTGCTGCTAAGTAAAAAAAAAAGTCACGTCACATGCCTGTGACAGTAAACCTGATTCTGCTCCTGCTTCTGATTCCGATTCCAACCTGAGAATGGGAAAATATGAGAAAATGAGGATACCCTGGCTGCTTAGTAAATCGCTCCTTGACGATGTCCTGGGTACATTGTGGAATCGTACCCAAGATGGAACCGAATAAAGTTACAACCCCCTGCAGCTCTTTCGGTCCTGTTCTGTAGACCCCACCCCTCCTCCCATACCATTCAGTGACGTAGACTGATCTCCGATGTACATCTTTAGACATTTTGCAGCGTCTCTGTTGACATGCCAAATCTCTTCAAACTCCAGATGAAATATAGTCGCTCTCCTGCCTGAGTCATAACTGCATCGACATGTTGGGACCAGGTTAGGTCCTCAGAGATCTTAACACTCAGTAACTTGAAACTGCTCACTCTCTCCACTTCTGATCCGTCTATGAGGGTTGGTGTATATTCCTCCGCTTACTCTTCCAGAAATCCACACTCAGCTCGTTCGCCTCACTGATGTTGCCTACCAGGATGTTGCTGTGACCATACTCCTCTAGTTGACATATCTCCGCTCTGTACGTCTTCTAGTCTTCGTGTGAGTTTCTACCAATAATAGACTACCATCTATTTCGTGTCTATTGACACGAAAACCGAATTAAATTCCATAAAATCAATACGTTACATTCGCACTGAAATTGTGTGCTGAAAATCCAAAGTGTTTCTTATGTTTCCATGAAACTCTGATGGATCCCCACAACTTTTTTTGATTCGTCAGGTGAAAATCATATGTTCTCTTCCAATTTTTCATTGAGACATCAAATTAAAACAACTGAGATTGGTGTTATGCCCGTTGTTATTAATCACCCATGTGGTAAAATATAGCCCATACACTAAAATTGGATGGGTTTTATTTTGTACACATGTACGTACATTCACATACTATGTACAGTCATATACAAAATCAGATTAATGTGTATTGGTATCTGCTGGCCTGGAGAAATAAGTTTCCCGGAGCCCGGTGGTCCTGGTCTTCATGCTGCTCTACCGCCAGACGGAGGCATCTGAAACAGTTTATGGTTGGTATGGCTGGAGTCCCTGCAGATCTTCCGGGCCCTTTTTACGCACCTGCAGTACATGTCCTGCAGAGAGGAAGGTTCACGTCCACAGATGCGCAGGGCTGTCGGCACCGCTCTCTGCAGTGCTCTGTGACTGAAGGTCATACAGTTCACTTACCTGGCGATGACACAGCCAGTCAGCATGCCGTCGATACTGCCCCTGTAGAATGTCCTGAGTATTTGGCGACTCATGCCAAACCGCTTCTGCCGTCTGTGGATCAGGCGCTGTTGTCCATTTTTCACCAGACAGCCAACTTGTACAGTTTAGGTCAGATCCTCGATGATGTGTAAACTGCGGAACTTTAAACTTATTATCTTCTCAACTGCAGTCCCATTTATGTCAATAGGGGCTCTCGTATTCCTCCGGTAATCTACGATCGGCTGCTTCGTTTTTTCAACAATGATGGAGATGTTATTTTCTGTGTCTCAGATTGTTGATTTCTCGTCTGTAGGCTATCCCATCATTGTTGGATACAAGGCCTATCAATGTCGTATCATCGCAAACTTGATTGGCTGGCAGGAGCAGCAACACGATCAATTCTACAAATCTCTGGTGAGGCCGCACTTAGATTATTGTGTTCAATTCTGGTCACCTCATTATAGGAAGGATGAGGAAGCTATGGAGAAGATTCAGAGGAGATTTAGCAAGTTGTTGCCTGGATTGGAGAACAAGTAATATGAAGCAAGGTTAGCAGAGCTGGGACTTTTCACTTTGGAGCGCAGAAGAATGAGAGGGGAATTGATAGAGGTCTTCAAGATTATGAGAGGCATAGAGAGAGTGGATATTCAGTATCTGTTTCCTAGGGCACCAATAGAAAACATCAGAGGGCTTATGTACAAACTTAAGGAAGGGAATATTTCGGGGCACATCAGGGGTAAGATTTTTACACAGAGCGTTGTGAGTGCCTGGAATGACTTGCCAGGGAGGGTGGTGGAGGTTATAATATTAGGGGTATTTAGGATCCTCATGGACAGGCAAATGGATGAATGAAAAATAGAGGATTATGGGGTAGTGTGGGTTTAGTACTTCTTTTTTAAGGATTATATGGGTCGGCACAACATGCAGGGCTGAAGGGCCTGTACTGTGCTGTAGTGTTCTAAGGTTCTATGGATCGTGAGTCTATCTGCAGAAGAGCAGGGGAGTCATGTGATGTGTCAGAGGGGCCGAGTTGAGTTAACCCATCCTTTCCAACTGCCGGGGTCGGACAAGAAATGTAAAATACAACAGGTCAAGGCGGAGTGCCAGCCGAGGTGTCTAAACTTCTTGTCGAGACAGGGAGGAATTATGATGTTGTATGGTGAAAGGTAGTCCAATAACAGTACTCTGTCGTATACATCCCTGCTCTCAGCGGAGTGCCGAGCTATCGATTTGCACAGGCTGCTTATCAATTGGCTAATTGTGGGTTGTCCAGTGTGCGCGGTAACATGCTGAAGATGTAGGTCTCGACCAGCCTCTCAAAACATTTGTCTATGATAGAGGTGAATGCGACAGGACGCCACTCGTTTAGACACGCTTCTTTGTTTTTCTTTGTACAGAGATAATGGTGGATGTTTTGAAGCAGGAGGGCACTACACAGTGGGAGAGGGTAAGAATAAAAATTCCTGTGAGCGTACCAGCCAGCTGTGCCGCGTACAATTTGAGTGCTCACCCTGGTTGCTACACATGCATTGGCAAATGGATGTGGATCGGATTTAGTGGGTGATTGAGAAGCGTTGGCGTTCCACAACACGCTACCCAAGTCGACTTTGGGGCTCACCGATGTGGAGTCTGCCGCACCGGGAGAACCGGATATAATCGCCTGACATGTAAGGACCAATTTCCGTGAGGGATGAGTGTAGACGGAGGTGTGGAACGTTACGCTTGCAGCATGCAGTACTAGGAAGTACATCAGTCGGAAGCGATAGGTGACAAGGGATTGATGTGGAAAGTGATACCTGCAGAAAGCGGAGAGGTCTTTTATCCCCCCTCAGCGGTGGCGCGAGCAAATGGTTTGCGAACAGATACTACAGAAAGTGAGACATAGATATCGACAAATCCTGAACTTTTCTGTGTGACGTTTTCAGTCAAGCAAAGGCCGGGCAAATGTTGCAGTAACATTAAAACATTGGAACATGGAAAATAACGGTGATTGCTATCCGCTGTAAATCAAAATGCAGGAAACCTCGCCACTCTTCTAGCGTCTGGGAGATGCCCATAGTGATTATTTTTTCTTCGCAACATGCACGATAACAGAAGAGTAGCCCAAAGAATGAATGAATGGCAGTAAAAATGTCAGGCCACCGATCTCCCACCTCCCAGCTCGTTAGCGCAAGCAGCAGCAAGGCCACCCAATTACTTCTGTTAAACAAAAACGAGGGAGAAAGAGCGCGAGTGATTCGCGGAGTACAACGCCCCAGTCAGCTGATCCGCTGTTTCCGAGGTTCCGTTTTCACCCGTGGCGCCTGAGCTGGCGGTGCCAGAACAGAATCGCCTCGTTCACTAGGCGACGAAGCCCGGAGACGAGATTTCGACAAGCGACTTTCTGTGATCCTCCTGGTGCGTGAACCACCACCGGAAATAATCGAAGTTTGAGTAAAACGCCAGGTCAGGGTCTTCGATAAAACCCCTTTCACAATGAAAAGGGGAACGGGGCGTTGAGCTGTTTCCGTAGATGAGCCAGAAGAAGTCGCTGTTACCTGCCATCGTCGCCCAGCCCACCAAGCTACGAGTTTATCTAACTCTGTCGCCATCCGGCTGCTTCCAAGGATGTTTTATGTGAGGCTTCAGACTGTTTTCTCTCCATGATGTTCTTTTCCGATTCTTTAAATATATCCACCTAGAGAGGTTCTGAAACGTAAGATTCGGCTTCCCATGGTAAAAATTCAGACAAACCTTTGCAAACGTATATACTAACTGAGTGCTCTGTTGTCCCTAAAGAACATCTGTCCAGATGGCGAACAACAAAAAACATTGAGGCAACTTCTGCCGCTTGTGAACATATTGATTTCGGAAGCTTGACCGCACAACAGTATGCAAAATGTTCTCACTCTGCTGCCACTATCTTGCCTCTGTGAAGAAAACTATTCTGGATCCACGCAGCCAAGTATCACTGAATCCCCTGCGTACTGACAGTCTGCATGAAACTACATTGGGCAAACGTAGAACGATCCATTACTGCAATGAACAGAGCTGTCTCTACCGTACAGGCACAAGACTGACCACATTGGTATTATCTGCTTACCCCGACATGCCAGCGTCCACATAGATTGTCTAGTTCACTCCAATCAGCAATGTTACAATCCCAGCTATTTCGGTCCACGACTGAACACACATAGAGAATACCACTGCTTATTCTGAACCATCTCTCAGTATATTGGTATACTCTCAGTATATTTTTCCGTCCAGCCTAACGATGTACACCGCGAAAACCAGATAAGACCATAAAGCAAAAATAAACTTAACAATATCCCTCTTCATAAAATACTTCTCAGCAGAATCACACTGGTAGTGATAATGCCAGGTCGACACTGACCACACTGTCACTGAATATCTGAAGAAATTGGTCATGCCGTTATTTATCAATGCCCGCTCTCTTGCAACAAATAAAAATACTGATCATGCACAACATACAAGCTGCAAATCAATACCTCAAGTGTGATTTACCTATATTTATAGTACTTTGCACAGCGGGGGATTCCTGACGTATCGTGGACATAATTTCCACACATTCTTTCGTTATGGACTAGAACTTTCTGGCTATACAGCTCAGGGCAGAGAGATCTGCGGCCAATGTAACAAAGAGTGATCAAAATAGCAGTGAAACTTAAAGGTATTAAATCTCAGCATTTGTTCTTACGTTCGGAATGAAATCGGGAGTGACCCGGCGTTTAAGGAGAAATATTCACTCCATTATATTTTATCACAACATTGAACACATAATAATAAATCGAGGCACCGACACATTTAGATTTGCGTATATCTAAATGAAATTCGGTGGAAATGTATTTGCAGGTCCTATTACAATCTTTTATTTAGTCATTCCGCACGAAAATAAATCTGGACATTATACAGTGTGTTCGCAGATAAAGAATCTCAATGAGCAAAATAGGTGCAGCTTGTATTCAGTAGGTTTAGATAATGGAAACCACCGGGAAAAATTAAGAATGCCGAGCCTTCATCACTTACACCTTTACACAACAGATATGATATTCTCTGATGTCACTGAGCAGGAATAAAATAGTAAATATACTTGTTCAAATACACTGTGTACACGTAAACATATGTTTAAATTATTGAATTATTGAAGAAAGAAGTGCTGAATGTTGCGAATAAATGTGCCTGTTTATTTTTTGCTGTTTCAATCGGGCTGTGTACCAGCAACAAGGGAGAATTATTGCACATCACTAATCACATTAATTACTGTCAAGATGAGATGCAGTTAACCTGTTATAGTTTGGCACTTGTAGAATTACGGAATAACCTCAGTTATATGTTTGTGCAAAATAAAAAAGGCAGTTTATTTTTCCAAAAAGATATTGAAATGAATTGTAAATATTGTTAAAAATAGATAAAACATTGCACGGAATGGAATAAAGAGGTCTTTGCTGATGGACAGCAATGTGAAACACAGCCGGGTGAAAGAGCACAGCCGTCCACAAAGCGCACTCACGGACATCTGTCTGAGTCACTGGGGAGACAATACCTGGATTTAGATTGGACGATAGCAGTCATGAATCAGACACATTGACCGTAATGCTGAAACGTCAGGATGATTACAGGCCTGATTTATAGTACATAGAGACCCTTCCGTACAATAAGCAGAATTGTCCGCGCTTTACAAACATGTCACTGACCAGGCTGATGTTATCACTGCATCTCCTGAACGATCACTGAGCTGAAATGATAATATCGCTGCTGGGGAAGCTGATGGCGTCATTCCTAATTCTACTGTCGGTCGTTAACCCCACTGATAATGTTGATGCTTCTGCAGCCTCATCTGATCAAGGTAATGAGACCACAGAGTTGTCTGGACTTTCACTGACAGCATTCCTCAGACAGACATAATTTTAATGTCTCCCCTCTCTACAAAATTCAGCTGGAGATTTATCGAAATCCTTATGTTTTCACCTCAGTTAACTGACAGGCCAAAGTTTGATGAAAGGGATCAACTAAGTGCAGACCTGTATTCTGTTTCATCACAGCCAATGTTTCGAATACTGAAAAGCAAGAGATTCCGCAGATGCTATATAACCGGAGCAACACATACAGACACAATACGGGAGGAACGCAGCAGGCCAGGGAACGACTATGAAAGTGAACACACAGTCGAACTTCTAGGCCGATGCACCGTTTTAGGACTGGAAAGGAAGGTGGTACTGACAGTATAAAAAATGTGGGGGAAGCGGAAGGCAGTGACAGATGAATCTATGTAGAGGTGATATCTTTCTTGTCCATCTCTTCATTTTCCATCTGTCACATCCCAGCTTCCGGATACATATTTTCACGTGTAACTCTAAGTGGAACGCGGTACATTTAGACTGATGTCTTCTCGCATACAGTTTTGTGACTTATCGGTTCAAATTTATATCTATTCACTTGTGCAGATCAGTGAAATCAGAAGCAGAAGTTGCATAGACAAGTGCCAGTTGTATTCTTTGGCGAGAGATAGTTGTGCCAAATTATGAATGCAGATATAATATTACGGAATCACTGACTGTTGAATGGTGTGTAAACCTTTATGCTGCACAGCTGAACTTGTCTGCTGTTTCGTGTTATATTGAAAAAAATATTTTTGAATATATCCTTTCTCTTTCTAAGCAGACATTTAACAAATTGAAAACACTTTATTTTCGAATACATTTCCATATATGTGTCTGTTTAGTTGTTTAGACCCAGTTGCGTAGAAAAGCAAGGAAAGCTTATTGCACATCACCAATGAGAATAGCAATAGTCGAGAAGATCCCTGCGTGAATTCAGAACAGTCTTGTCCACAGAGGGAAGAGATTAGTAACTGATGGAAAATAGTTTGCATGGTATTGCGCGGGGATACGTTCTGGGTATCCTGCTCTTTAACTTTATTTTTAAAAAATGATGTATGAGAAAGTGGAAGATTTGGTTTGTACGTTTATAGGTGACAGTAAGGTTGATCATGCTTAGCTAGTGTACATGGTTGGTTTAACGTAAAACGGGACATTAGTGAGTAAAGGGACTGAGCTGAGAAGAGGAAATCAAAGTTCACTCCATACAAGTGTGAAGTCACACCCGGTTGTGACCTGAATTAAAGGAAGACGATGGGGTTATTGGCAGGATACTTCGCAGTGAGAAGGAACATGCCATTTTGCTGACCGCGAGCATAATTCATTGATAACGCGAGTTAATACTGTTGTTCAGAAGGCGTATGATACGTTGTCCTTAATTACTAGATGTGATTGATAGGTTCGTGGCCTAAGGTAGAAGGAAATGTGTTATTACCTTGAAACTTTCTGCATTATCACTCAAAGTGTTTAACTGCACGTCCAGGTAACGAGAGCCTCTTGGACCTCGAGGTAGTCCACAGCAGGGGTGATTTATAAGTTCGGGGCCTAAGTTTAAAAAGGGATGTTATAGAGCTCTCGTTACAACTCTTTTAAACTGCAGAAAGTTTGAAGTTAATACCTCATCTCCGTCTCCGTTAGGCCACGAACTTATAAATCATCCATGCTACGGGCCTCTCTGGAGGTCCAAGACACCGACTCCTTCAAAGAAGGGATCCATATGCTCCAGGACCGCTGGATTAAGTGTGTAAAATGTAGGAAAAATACTTGTGCTAGCTTTTCGAAAATTGACTCCTTCTACCTTGGGACAAGAACTTATCAATCTCCGCACGTATTCGGAAGACTGCGTTTAACAGTCGAGAATTAATGACGAGAACTCTTAATTCTGCTAAGAACACTCTGGCAGTATTGGGCTCAGTTCTGGTGCCCTTATTATAAGAGTCCCAATACAGCGCCGTCCACTTAGAACAGAGGAGGAGCATGTTTAACCAGACATAGTGAATCTATTGTATTCATTGCCACTGTTGGCAGCGGAGGACAAGTTATTCAAAATAGGATTAATAAAAAAGAAACTATTCGGGACATCAAAGATTACAGGAAAAGGTAACTGAATGCTATGGGAGAAGAATTCGCTGCCCGGAGTGCTGTTCGGGTCTGATACAATAATTACATTTCAGCGAATCTGACATAGGCGCATTAATGGAATGAAAGGAAACAGAAGAACTTGTTGGCTTGATTATGGAGTAGGTTAAGAGTTCTGCAGAGTTTTGTGACCTGCTGCTGTTCCATAGTATGTTTTCTAGAATTCAACGACAGGTCTGAGTGGTTGCTGCACCAGCATCACGCCAGCATTCTCCACAGGCTCTCTCACCTCCCACGCTCACAGCTTGATTATCATTAAGCGGTTAATTGCTTCTGACTCCAGACTCAAAAAGATTTTTTTCATTGAAATTTTCATATCAACACTGATAACGGTAAGAAAGTGAAAACAGACAGACTGTTGAATTTGGTTTGACATATTTGTGAAAATGCATCATAGAGAAAAAGGGTTAGGGAGATACTTCGAAGCAAATGAAGAGGTATTTAGACATTTCGATATATTTATCTATCTATCTATCTATCTATCTATCTATCTATCTATCTATCTATCTATCTATCTATCTATCTATCTATCTATCAGTCTATTTATTTCTGCGCTTGCGTTGGTGGTAATCTGATCCCCCTCCCTACCCCAACCTTCATTGAAGTAACAGTGGTGATGGTTGCCTTGGAATGTTTTCAGAGCCACAACTAGTAAACAAGTGTGTACTTGCAATGATTGTGAAAATAGTGCACGGTAAAATGCCGGCAGAATATCAATGTTAGTTCTGTGTATGTTTGTTATTTTATTTTTAATTCCAAGACCTCACTGCTTACTTGTCGGTTGACAGCTATTTTAGATTATTTATTACTGCATTGTTAAGCAATTACCTTTCGGCATCAGGTCGACCATTTTCAGATCATTTGAACTTTCCGTTTTGTCGCCATGAATAAGAAAAACTTTGTTTGATATTGAAGGTGTTCCAATCCATATATGAATCTGTGTTTCGTCAGGACGCAGACACGTATTGCCTTTTTACTCAGTTCCCTGGGCACTGTAATACATTGATGAACAAAAAAACTACGCCGGCCCTAGAACTTACCTGTCTTCTTATTTCAGGAAGACGGAGAAACCTGTGCGTGAGGACAGAATACATTGACTTCATTGATACACTCGACAGAACAACTGAACAATAACAAAGTTAATGATAGAATAAAGCCAAAAACTGGGATTTTAAATTCTGAATACTACTGGAAAGTATCACCAGAAGCATTAGTGACGGGCTCGAGGCGACTGTTCTAAGATGCAGTGGATAGCAGGAAGAGAAAGCATGCAACTTTCATCCTGATCCATTCTATTACCACCGACAGCGACGGTTACAAATACAGTACAGGAGATATTTCCCATGCAGTAACTCCCTGCCTGTCATAGATTCCCTACGAAATTCTCGTTAATTGTCAATGTCTTCCAACGGGCTTTGTGCACTGTGATTGATTTGACGGGTTTCTATACACAGAGGCTAACGCAGCCGCCTCAAGTACTCTGACAGCGTCCTCGGGCGCATCAGTTACAATGCACTGAAATACACGTGAGAAAAATACTTTATTAATATTATTATTCATTGCATTAATTAGCAATAGCTTCTGTCCCCTAATATATTATTAATTATAACATTTTAAATAAAGGTCTTGCCGATTATATTTTGGCACGAAAATTCAGCTGTTTATTTTTTTAAACCTAATAAATTGTCATGTTTATAACATGAACAATTAGCTCCATGCACCTTTCAGTTCTTTCTGAAAATTCGCCAGCATCCAATGTTCTTTGATATAGAAAGATAAATGATTTGGCAGGTACAACGAATGATATTTGTTCCTGAAGGTAGAAACCCACGCTTTCCTGAGCCATTAGTAATTTAATGAAGGTTGTAGTTGATGATATTTAGCATAATAAATGCTTACGTTATTTGCTGGACCCGTAGGAGATCATCACAATCACGCCGACAATGACAGTAATTGTATTGAACGCAGACGCACCACCTGGAATTTTTGCAGAGTTGGGTGAACAATACTTTATAACATATAACCATATAACAATTACTGCACGGAAACCAGCCCTCTCGGCCCTTCTAGTCCGTGCTGAACGCTTACTCTCACATGTCCCACTGGCCCACACTCAGCTCATAACACTCCATTCCTCATCTGTCCACTTACCTATCCAATGTTAATTTCAATGACAATACCGAACCAGCCTCTACCACTTCTACTGGAAGCTCCCTCCACACAGCTACCAATCCCACACGTGTTACCCTTAAACTCTTGCTCCCTAACTCTCAATTCATGTCCTCTTGTTTGAATCTCCCCTACCCTCAATGGAAAAAAGCCTATCCTCGTCAACTCTATCTATCCCCCTCATAATTTTAAATACCTCTGTCAAGTCCCCCCTCAACCTTCTGTGCTCCAAAGCATAAATACCTAACTTTTACAACCTCTCCCTGCAACTTAGGTGCTAAATCCCAGGTAGCATTCTAGTAAATCTTCTCTGTACTCTCCCTATTTTGTTGACAACTTTCCTATAATTCGGTGACCAGGACTGTACACAATGCTCCAAACTTGGCCTTGTACAATTTTAACATTATATCCCAACTCCTGTACTCAATGTTCTGATTTATAAAGGCCAACATAACAAAAGCTTTCTTCACCACCCTATCCACATGAGATTCCACTTTCAGGGAACTATGCACCATTAATCCTAGATCACTCTGTTCTACTGCATTCTTCAATACCCTACCGTTTACCATGTCTGCTCTATTTGGTTTAATCCTACCGAATTGTAACACCTCACACTTAGCAACATTAAACACCATCTGCCTTCCTTCAGTCCACACTTCTAACTGGCCTAAATCTCTCTGCATTCTTTAAAAACATACTTCATTATCCACAACGCCACCTGCCTTAGTATCATCTGCATACTTACTAATCCAATTTACCACCCCATCATCTAGATCATTAATGTATATGACAAACAACATTAGACCCAACACAGATCCCTGAGGAACACCGCCAGTCAACGGCCTCCAACCTGACTAAGTTATCCACCACTCCTCTCTGGTATCTCCCATCCAGCCACCGTTGAATCCATTTTACTATTTCAATATTAATACCTAATGACAGAACCTTCCTACTACTGTTCCGTGCGGAACCATGTCAAAGGCCTTACTGAAGTCCATATAGACAACATCCACTGCTTTACCCTCGTCAACTTTCTTCAAAAAATTCAATAAAATTTGTCATACATGCAAATCCGTGCTGTCTATTTCTGATCAGACCCTGTCTATCCAGATAAATATATATAGCATCGATAAGGATTCTTTCCATTAATTTACTCAACGCTGACGTCAAACTGACAGTCCTATAATTGCTTGGCTTACTCTTGGAATCCTTTTTAAACAATGGAACCACATGAGCGGTAGGCCAATCCTCCGGCACCATCCCTATTTCTAATGAAGTTTGAAATATTTCTGTCAGAACCCCTGCTATTTCTGAACTAACATCCCTCTAGGTCCTAAGGAAATCCTGTCTTGACTCGGAGATTTACCCACTTATATATTCCTTAAAAGCGCCAGTACTTCCTTCACTGTAATTGACACAGTTTCTATAACTTCCCTACTTGTTTCCTTTACCTTACGCAATTCAATAACCTTCTCCTTAGTGAATATAGAAGAAAATGAATTGTTCAAAATCTCCTCCATCTCTTCCGGTTCCACATATAGCTCTGATTTTGTAAGAGATCAATTTTATCCTCACTATCTTTTTGCTATTAATATAACTGGAGAAACCTTTCGGATTTATTTTCACCTTACTTGCCAAAGCAACCTTGCACCTTCTTTTCGCTTTTCTAATTTCTTTCTTAACATTATTTATATTCCCCGAGCACCTCATTTACTCCATGTTGCCTATATTTATTGTAGATCTCCCTCTTTTACCGAACCATGTGTTCCATATCTCTTGAAAACCAACCTTTCCTTTGGTTAAAACCAAACGTTTAACCTTTCCTTGTACCATAACAAGAACATAAAGATTCTGTACCCTCAAACTTTCACATTTAAATGACCTCAATTTCTCTATTACATCCTTCCCATAAAACAATTTAACCCAATCCACTCCTTCTAAATCCTTTCGCATCTCCTCAAAGTTAGCCTATCTCTAATCAAATCTTCCTCGCAGATTAGTTCACCGTCCGATCCAAATCCCTCGGAATTCCATAGAAGTACCGGACTTTTGCTATTCAAATAGGAATCATTATTATTTTGCAGGTTCCAATACTTTGGACGTCACCCAAAAATTCGCCTGACCTTGGATTGGCTGAACGATTTTAGCACTCAGAACTCGGTGAGAATTTATTGATATCCATGTCGAACCTTTCTGAGCTTTTGCCTTCGTACCATTCCAACTGTCACAACTGGGAAAAGGATTTTCATTTCGTTACCAACCACACGAGCATCTCCATCTCGTCCTCTGTAACCCCTTCAGTTTCCAGCAGGATCTTACGACGATACACATCACTTATCCCACGTCCACCGCCTTCTCCGCTTTCTGCAGGTATCGTTTTATATAACAATCCCTGTTCCAGAGTCTGATCTCCATCCTGACTCTTAACCCTGCAAGCGATACAAGTGCTACACCAGCATCTACACCTCCTCCCTCAGCAGCCAACACTCACGGAAATGTGTCCTTCTAGGTCAGCTGTTTATATAGGGTTCTGCCGGTATGGCAGCACCCATATTGGTGTGTTGCTGCATTGTGGAAGCCCGTCGTTTGCAGTCACCCTCTACAATCTACGGCCTTTGAATTAGCGAATGGACGTGTAAACAATTCTCATTATTTCTATCCAAATGGATATGCGGCCGGTCTATAACCATGGAATCCAGTGATTCCCAGGCTGGTTGGCAAATTGAGCTTCAGACTGCCTTGCAACAGGAGGCACAGATTCACGGTGGAGAATTGATCTGTGACTCGCCTTTTTAAAATATCCTACTTTCTGCCCTCAGAATTCTGCAATGATAGAACATTGCTCGCAGAACGGGGAAATGGGTCCTCGGCAAGTCGCAGCATGATTAATACCACCCAGAAAAGAAATCCACTTTATGATATTTCATTCGGCACTGTGTAATCGTTCAGGCAGCATCTCCAGCGTCAGGAGCAATGACCACAGTCGCAGGTAAACTTCGCCACCTCCGAATCCCCGTGCGAGTCAAACACATGTTTTGCCGAGAAATAACTCTTATTACATCACGGTGCTTCGGTCCACCTCTCTCCATTCGCTGCTTGAAAGGCTGAAATCATACAGAAGTGATGATATTCGGTTCCATCTGAGGAGCAGTTGGAGACAGATAATGAATGATGCCTTGGTAACAACACATATATACCGCAGAAGTTAACAAAACCAGTGCTGACGTGCATATATTGATCAATTAATCCGATGTATTGATTAATGGCGTCGTTGGCAATAAAATATCGGAGTACGAATTGAGTGAACAGCTGTCGCAAAAAAAGAAGCTGTTCACGAGTTATGAATGAAAATTATTCACAGGAAATGGTGAATAAAACAATGAGACTGGTGCAGTGGGCCTCAAAGATTATGTTCTTTATATTATATTATATTATATTATATTCTATTATATTCACGGGGCCACAATGGATGCTGGGTGGCCGACGGCCACACATCGATAACAGCACCGCAGTGGATACGGAGAGGTGAGTCATCCCAGTGTGATCAGAGGCCGCTCATCGATACAAGCACCATAGTAGATACGGAGAGGTGTCATCACAGAGTGATCAGAGGCCGCTCATCGATACAAGCACCATAGTAGATACGGAGAGGTGAGTCATCCCAGTGTGATCAGAGGCCGCTCATCGATACCAGCACCATAGTAGATACGGAGAGGTGAGTCATCCCAGTGTGATCAGAGGCCGCTCATCGATACCAGCACCATAGTGGATACGGAGAGGTGAGTCATCCCAGTGTGATCAGAGGCCGCTCATCGATACCAGCACCATAGTGGATACGGAGAGGTGTCATCACAGAGTGATCAGAGGCCGCTCATCGATACCAGCACCATAGTGGATACGGATAGGTGAGTCATCCCAGTGTGATCAGAGGCCGCTCATCGATACCAGCACCATAGTGGATACGGAGAGGTGAGTCATCCCAGTGATGAGAGGCCGCTCATCGATACCAGCACCATAGTAGATACGGAGAGTCGAATCGTCCCAGTGTGATCAGAGGCCGCAAGGCGATGTCAGTTCCACAATGGAAACAGAGAGGTGAGTCATCCCGGAGTGATCAGAGGGCCACACAAACCTGTTCCACGATTGATACAGAGTGGTGAGATTATTATTTCCAATAAGCCGAGAGCCGCTGAACGGTACGAGTCCCTCAATAGGCACAGCGTGATGTACTGCCGCAGCAGAAGGAACTGTGGTTGAAATGTGAATTTGAACACATCCACAGTTCTGCACATACTTAGATTGGTGACGAAGTGGAAAATGAGAAGACACTGAATGGGGAAATGGGACAGTGATAATCATGGAGTCATGGATTATTACTAAAGAGAAATAGGCTCTTCCCTCCATCAGGATCATCCCTCTGTGCTCCTCTGCCTCGTCCCATTTATCTGCATCTTCTGTCCATCTCTCATGCACTTACCTTGACAACCTTCGCTGAAATGATACAATTGAATTCTCCACCACCACTTACGCTGGCAGTTCCTTCCGCAATCCTCGACCCTCTCCGGGAGTCAGCGTTAGCACACACCCCTCTTGCATATTTCAACTTTCACCCCAAACCGGTGAAGTAGTTTTAGATTCACTCAGAGGATCTGGAAAATCTGCGAGCATTCACCCTGTCCGTAACTCTCACAAATGTCTATACTACTGTAAGATCACCATTAATGTTCCTGTTGTCAAGGGAATAAATTCCAGTTTGAAATTATTGACATTGTAAGACGGTATGTAGGTGGCAGGAGCAGCCCACTATGTTCTACCTACAGCCTCACCAACGTGTTCTACAGCTTCAACGTAACGTCCTAACTCCTTTACTCAGTGAAAAGACTATGAAGTTCAATGTGATTGGAGCTCAGGACAAGCCGATCTGCCTGTGACGCTGCCCTCCTGGAAATATCGGTCTGTATTCCCAGGTCTCGGTCTGCACATTAAATTCCACCTATTCAATGTGCTTCTTAACCTGTTGTTTCCGTGCCCACAATGCAGACGAACTCATACTTGACTCTATTAAATTCCATCTGCAATTTTTCGACCCATTTTCCTGCCTGTCAACATCAAGCTACAAGCTTGTACAGAGTTCTTGGCTGTAACAACACCCCCAAACTAGGATTCGTCCGATTTCTTTTTTTTTTCTGATTCAGTTTTCTACATCGACATCTAAGACATTAAGATACATGATAAATAACAAAGGACCTAACACCAATCGCTGCATTTGACTTGTCACGGTCAAACTATCAAACACTCTATGCTAACACTGATAAGAACGTTCATCAATCGATTCACAGACCGCAGATAAAGTCGTCTGGGCGTGTAGCCGTTTATTATGAAAATGACCCTGGATTATTGCTCTCGATCTTGTTCATATGCTTAGAATAACACATGTACTGCGTCTGTTATAATGAAACATGTCATCAGCTATTACTGCGCATTTCGTCATTCAAATGACTGGAAATGAATAGAACAGGCGAAAAAAAATGATCCTATCTTCTCCTTCATTAACTTGTACCCCATTCTACCTGCCGAGGTAATGGCCCGACCCCAACGTCGGAAGCGAATATGCTCCGCCGATATGACAAAATAAATCTGTTTGAAGTTGATTGTCCATACCCATTGTTCAGGTTGATCGCCAATGTCAGAAACAATACTGAACAGAAAATGTCCCATTTCAGTAGCTGAAGCCATGTGGCTTTAACCTTAAATTGACAACGTTCATATTTTTTTTTCTTAAATGTTAACGAGTTCTAACATACCTTGGGGAGACGACTTTATGGCACAGTGACAGTGATTAAAACATTTTCATGCAGGTGTTTGTGTAGTTGATTGCTCCTAATGTGATTGATGTGATAACCACTAATTTCCTCAGTGGAATTACTCAAAATTGCATATAACACTGTAAAGCCCATCGCTGATCTATATGAACCTTTGGAACGTTCTGTACACCGGGACGCTGCTTCTAACTGAACATATGGGATATCCAGCGATTTACTATATCGCCGGCGTTTTCTATCCTACACTTGTAGCGATTGGTATCCCTGGTAAGATGATGGAGCTCGTCACTCTGTATATGGAGCCGTTGTCTTGTTTTGGTTCCGCTGCACTGTTCGGAATTTTACTCAGCACAGACGGTACCATCGCCGGAACTGTATTTCCAGAATTGAGGATTCAAGCAGCTGATTAATATTTTTTTAAAATTCCGTTTCCATATCTACTCGAAGTGATGTTTTTTTTTCTTCTGTTTTGTCAAATACGTTGTTGCCGATAGTATCATAGTTGTACCTTGCTCGGCTTTCTGAAGCGACGGGGATTGCTTTTCCTGATCGGCAGCCTTTACGAATGACCGGACAGTTGAATATCGACACGCAGGTCTATTTTTCCATGAGTCAATCAATTATAACTTAAGCTTTAAAGTTCTTGAATTTCACTTCAAATAATCCCTTCAGCTGTTTCAACTCTAATAATGGAAATGGCGTTGCTCATGGTGATGTTTGCTGGAGGGATCGACCGCTCACCAGTGGGTGGGTCGTGGAAATCAGATGCCTCGCTTTAAACTGTCGGAAAGTCGCCTGTCCGTTGTGGTCCTCCAGCCGGATTGTACCGGTGGAACTGGCGCACAGTGAATTTCTGCTTTTCACTTCCAAAAAACATACTCTGCATAGAATTGGGTGGACATTCAGCCAGTTGCAGCTAACGATAATCCTGTTTTGTTTCTAATTTCTTGTAGTTAATTTAACGGCGATTGTAATCCTCTCTCGGGGAAAATGCGGACTCTCCAAATGCATCACCCGTTACCTGGTTGGAATGGCAACGGCGGATCTGATGGTGGTTATTGTTGTTGCTTTACTGGAACAGACCAACAATATCTACATTTATTCCAGATCCCTGCTCATCACTCCTGTGTGCGCTCTGACAGCTGTATGTAGGGTTGTGACGATGGACTGTTCTGTTTGGTTTACGGTCAGTTTTACCTTCGATCGTTTCATCGCAATATGTTGTCGAAAGTTCGGGGAGCGATACTGCACTGAGAGAACAGCAACGGTAATTATGGTGACCGTGGTTATAGTGAGCTGCGGGAGAAGTGCCCCGTTTTACTTTGCCTTTGAACCTTATGTCATTATTGACAACGTGCCGTGGCGTTGCGCCTTCTCACGTGAATACGCTACTTTACCCGTGTGGAAAGGAGTCGAATTACTCGATAGCATTTTAACACCGTTGCTACCAATCGGCTTAATTCTAGTGTTCAATGGGTTAACAGTAAGACATATAATTGCGGCAAATAGAGTTCGCAGAGGACTTCGGAACAGCAACGATAAACAGAAAGATACCGAGGTGGAAAACCGCAGAAAATCCATGATTTTGTTGTTTGCTATATCAGCTAATTTCATTTTACTTTGGATACCCTATTTAGCTCATTCCCTGAAATGGCAAACGGAAAACCATTTTTATCACGACAGATATTTGAGTTCCCCGGTATATATTCTACAGCAGTTTGGGTTCATGTTGCAAATTCTGAGCATGTGCACCAATACTTGTATCTATACACTGACACAGAGGAAATTCAGAAAAGAATTGAAAAATGGAATTAAATATGTGTTTACATTAAATGGTCATCTGTGCAGATAACGCCCATGCCCAATTGCAATTCAGCGGAGCTTTCGAATAAAACAGTTACAAAATGAGTAGATTTGGCAAATATGTCATAAATTCAAACATTCTGGTCATCCTGAAATGAATGAATTCCAAACTATCGCAGAGACTCGACAATCATCCGGGAAACGGTATCGCAGCACAAAAGACAGGACCAACAGGCTCCGGGACTGCTTCAGACACCGTGCCATCAGACTGATCAACTCACGCTGATGCGAGAGTTTTTCTATGTTACGTTGACTGTTAGATTTATTATAATAACGTTACATTGACTGTTCGGGTTACGATGTAAATTACTAGGATTCCACATTGTACGTTTACAGGGAGACGTAATCTAAAGATTTGTATTCCTCATCCATGTGGAGGAAATAAAGCAATTCAGTCTCAAGGGGAGGAATGGCTTCCGGACATCTCGGGATTCAGATGTTTCAAAATTTTCATAGTCCGTTAAACGAGAGCAAAGGACACGCCGTTTAAACACAGGGAAAGTGTGATAGAATCACAGCTGAGGAAGGAAAGACACTGTAATGAGATTGTATTAATAGACTGTGAATCAAACTCAGAGTAGGAAAGGAATAAACACCCGTTTGAGCGTATTCTGTACAGCGCTCCCACCACCACGAAAACAACAGACGGAGACAGTGACAGATCGGGGCATAGATATTGGAACGGTGCCATATTAACATGGCTGCAGTCACAGGCAACTTAAACTTCGCTAATATTCATGGGCACTGCCTCTATTTATAAAGGTTTAGATGTGACATAATTTCTCCTATCACAATAAGCAGGTAGCTGGACTAGCGAACAGCCCATCCGAGATCTAATACTGGAAAGTGAAACAAATCAGTAACAGATTTCTCCGCGAGACAGAATTTCAGAATAATAGCGCACAGCCACTCGACATTTACTAATACCTTACACCGGGATAGGAGAAGACAGTGTGAAATGTAGTTAATTTATGCTATTAGGGAGGAACCTGGTAGCCGAATTTGGGACGTGATTTGTTAATTCAAATACACAACAGAGATATTTAGATCGTTAATGGAAAACTATATTGGGGTTTAGTATATGCTTGTTTCATCGAGGCAGGGGACGTATGTCCCCTAAAGTAACCCTGGTTAATAAGAGATAAGAAATACTTCTTCAAGAAGAGGAAAGAAGTATATTTCAGGTTTTATAGACAATCGACAATAGACAGTAGGTGCAGAAGTAGACTGTTCGGTCCCTCGAGCCTGCACCGCCAATTTGAGATCATGGCTGATCAACTACTATCAATACCCGGTTTCTGCCTTGTCCCCATATCCGTTGATTCCCCTATCCATAAGATACCTATCTAGCTCCTTCTTGAAAGCATCCAGAGAATTGGCCTCCACTACCTTCCAAAGCAGTGCATTCCAGACCCCCACAACTCTCTGGGAGAAGAAATTCTTCCTTAACTCTGTCCTAAATGACCTACCCCTTATTCTCAAACCATGCCCTCTGGTACAGGACTTTCCCAGCACCTGGAACATATTTCCTGCCTATATCTTGTCTAATCCCATAATAATCTTATATGTTTCAATCAGATCCCCTCTCAATCTCCTTAATTCCAGCGTGTACAAGCCCAGTCTCTCTACCCTCTCTGCGTTAGGCAGTCCAGACATCCCAGGAATTAACCTCGTGAATCTACGCTGCACTTCCTCTACAACCAGGATGTCCTTCCTTAAGCCTGAAAACCAAATCTGTACACAATACTCCAGGTGTGGTCTCACCAGGACTCAGTACAAATGGAAGAGGACTTCCTTGCTCTTGTACTCAATTCCCTTTGTAAAAAAGTCCAACATTCCATTAGCCTTCTTCACTGCCTGCTGCACTTGCTCATTCCCCTTCAGTGACTGATGAACAAGGACTCCTAGATCTCTTTTTATTTCTCTCTTACCTAACTCTACACCGTTCAGATAATAACCAGCCTTCCTATTCTTACTCCAAAAGTGGATACCCTCACACTTATTCACATTAAACGTCGTCTGCCAAGTAACTGCCCACTCACCCAGCCTATCCAAGTCACCCTGAATTCTCCTAACATACTCATCACATGTCACACTGCCAGCCAGCTTAGTATCATCAGCAAATTTGCGGATGTTATTTTCAATGCCTTCATCCAAATCGTTGACGTAAATTGTAAACAGTTGTGGTCCCAATACCGAGCCCTGTGGCACCCTACTAGTCACAACCTGCCATTCTGAGAAACACCCATTCACCGCTGCGCTTTGCTTTCTATATGCCATACGGTTTTCTATCCATGTCAATGTCTTCCCCCCGATGCACTGAGATTTGATTTTACCCACCAATCTCCTAAGAGGGTCCTTATCAAATAGCTTCTGAAAATCGAGGTACACTACACCCACTTGATCTCCCCCCTCTAACTTCCTGATTACATCCTCGAAAAACTCCAACAGATTAGTCAAGCATGATTTACCCTTGGTTTTGGAAGAAAGAATCAGGCAGGCCTAAAGAAAGACACAATGCAGCCAAAGGAATTTAACAATGGACATAAGAGTTAGAATAAGACATGAGAAGGCCTCGGAGAGCCGCATTAAGGTACGTGTAAAACAGCAGGATGACGAGAGAGAGGGTGGGAAAGATCAGCTATGAAAGAGGAAGCATGTGTCTGGAGCGCAAGGAGGCAGTGAAGGTCCTTACTGATACTTTGCTTCGGTATTCACCAGAGAGAGCAGCATTGATGAATGTGGATACAGGGAAAAATGACAGTTCTGCCGGTACGAGTAGATGTTTAGAATACGAGCAGGAAACCGGGACAACATGGAAATATATCTTTCCGATATACTACAAGGTTTGTAATCCAGGTAGTTTGAGAAAGCGAGCGAAGATATTGCTATGCGTTAGGACATGTCATTTGCGTCATCAGTGGCCATAGAGAATGGCAAATTGTATTCCTTTTTCAAGAAATATAGTGTAGCCCTGAAAGTCACAGGGCAATGAGTCTCTGGTCAGTGGTGGGCAAACTATACTAAAGGTTTCCTAGACACAGAATTTATGCGCATCCGGAGAAACATATCCTGGTTGGGGATAGTCAGCATGGTTTTGTGCGATCAGGTCGTCCATTATGAGTCAGAATAATTTCCATGAAAAATGGAAAACATAGGCAGATGAAGTCAGAACAATCGAAGTATCTTAATTGTGAAGGGGTCTGACTGGGTTCCGTATGGTGCACGCATTCAGAACGTCAGATGGCCTGGTATCTACTGTTACGTACCCGTGACACGTGCCAGTGGTGCACCCGTGTCACGTGACAGGCGTTGAAGCTCTACTGGACCTGAGGTAATGGTCTTGTGATAGTGGAGTGACGTCATTTTCCCGCCAGTAGAGGTCATGTAACAGGTTTTTTTACATAGTATAAAAAGAGGACCCCTTCCTGTGAGGAGGGGCAGTTCCTGGCTGGATTTGCCATTTTGACTTCATGCCACTGCGTTGTTCAATATTAGGACGCAGTTTAGTTGAAAGATGGAGTTTTATTTAATGCCTAAAGTCTGAAAGGTCATTGCCAGCAGTTTCTTTATAATACTGCTGGTTAAAAATCAGAGGAGAGTGAAGATCGGTGTTCGGGAGCTAAAAGATCGAGGAAAATCGATTTTGACGGGAACCGCAACACGACGTGAAAGAGAATTTAAATCGTCATAAAAAGTCTCTCCTTTAATGGACTGGAAGCATTTTGAACCTTAGCAGTACTACTTTGAGGAACTGTTTTTGTAACGTTGCTTTAAAAAGCGTTTAAGCTTCATTGCTTTAAGAACTGATTAAGCTGCCGCACAGCAGCTGGTTTCCGGTTACGTCAGTGGTTTGTTTACTTTTGGGTGGTTTGTATTTCAGTGTTTAATAAACGTATCATTTGTTATAAAAACCCCTGCCTCACTCATATATTTATTGTTGCTGAGTCCATAACACTAGTGAAATAAGGCTGCGTAGAATCAGAACAAGGAAAGGTCGATGAGGCAGTGGAGGGAGATGTTCCGCAAGGAATGCATAATCTTTCGAACACTCTGTTATTACGGTGTTCTGAAACTGACATGAAATTAATCTTTACTACGCTCTGTTATTACGGTGTTCTGAAACTGCATGCTCTCTGAACTCAAACCCCTTGTACGTCTTACCACGACAATGCTACGATTACATCAAAACAATATTTTTCAATGGAACCCTGCAACTCAGAACCAGCGTTTCAAAGTCTTCTGCAACATAATCTGCTGCTTCCCAAATGATCAAGCCTCCCAGAATGCGAATTTCAAATTCCCAATTCAAGTGTACAAGAATTTGTCTGAATGCCAATTTACCTTTAAACAGCGGGTTTATCGTACCCGGAATAGATACACTGATATCTTGAGCACTTTAACCTTGATTTCACATGGCCAGTGTGAAATTCCGAGAGTGGAAATCCTTATCAAATATTCTAAAGCGCAAAGGGAATCCAGATGTGGGTGATTACGGTCCCCATACAGTAAGACGTCATACAATTTCGGAGAAGGAAGCAGTTTCTGACATTCACATGTTCCTGCAAATTTGTTTCAACTAATTAAAACAGACATTTGCAAACAGTGAGATCCTATTGTGAAAAAAGGATTTATTCAAACATCTTTTCAATGCAATCCTAACAATCACACGACGACCTTCGGTTCATTCACGCACGCATTCTCTGTGTTTCTATTTCAACTACACTCACAAATGTCCAGACTTTGTGAAATATTTAACGGTTTCAGTGCGTTCATATTTCCATCTATGACATACTTTTTAGTTTTGAACAGCGAACAAATAATCTATGATTAACATCATCCACCATTTAAGAAGTCCTTTCGAGTCTAAAGCATAGGGCGCTGGTAGATTTGTATCTTACGCGAGTCAATGTTCAACATATAAAGATCATGATGTCACCACGTGACAACAGTCAACAACGGCGGTTCCAGGATTCCCCGTCTATATTTCACCAGCCCTCAGGGGAAGACTTTAAAAAGTTTATCAAAACTCGAATGTTTGGTACAACACGTAGATTATCTACTCCTGAAGACTGAAACCAAGCGGGAACATTATGAGTTATCCACCTTCTGGGGCTGGCAGTCTGCTGTAAGGATCATTTGGAGGGATTTTGCAGTAAGGCAGCTTCTTTAATATAATGTGCCATTCCCATTGCAAGTGGCGAGAACAGATACCACCCTCTCAGCAGCGTTGTTACAGGGGACGCATGGGAAGTTAAGAACAGTAGTGTATGCATCACTCATGCTCTCAGCAGTTGACCAGTTGGATAATGTTTATGAAAAACATTTGTTAGTGGTTCTCTGGGCAGTATAGCATCTCGCCTCCATAGTGGGATTCAATACACTTAAAATACTGACACAATATACGCCCATACAATTAGTTGGAAGGTTACAAAGTTTTTGAGCAAGTCATAGCAGAATCATTAATGATAAAAAAACACAAAGTGCAAGATGCAATATAAAGTTATCTTCCGAGGATTCACAGGACATTCACAAGTGGGACATATGAGTGTACCATTGAAAATTAGAATAAGCGACATGGCGTTGAAGTATTCAGTAGTGTTTGTGAAATGCCTCTGGGAGCGGGAACATATAGTGGGGAGTGATTATATGGTCAAAGCTATATGCTTTGTTTTGAAACCAGTTAATTGTATGATTTGGAAGATGCAAATAGCATGAATACAAACACAATACACGGATCCCAATAGGAGAATATGAGGACAGAAAATGCACAATGGGTGAAATGTGGATAAAACCGGAAGAGGAGATCAAAGATCAGAAGGTGCCGCAAATTACTGCATAGAACTCAAAAGCATTTCCAAGGCACAAGCATGACCGCTGAAAGACGGCTGACAGTTTCTGCATTCAAGTTCTAGACCCCAAGACAACAGAAGCAATATGGGTGTCACCCCCCAAAAGCACAGGAAGATGTAGTTAAGGTAATACAGAGTCTGCTATATCAAGGAGTACTGAGGACGGTAGTTTCCACTAATAACTCACCCATATGGCCAGTGAATAAACCAGCTGGTAGCTGGAGGTTCACAATGGAATAAAACAACTCTTTTAACAGCCCCAAATGTTGCAACTAGCCCCGATACAGTGGACAAACAGAATGAAAGAGCGCAATAGCTGACACCCTGACACATAAACAATGGACTTTGGTCTATCCTACAGTTTGCATTTGATTTCAGTGGTAGCAGCATACATGGATTGTCCTACAGTACGGTTTCCTTAATTCCCCGTCTCTATTTCACCAGCTCTTGGGGGAAGATTTAAAACGGTTTTCAAAACTCGAGTGTTTGGTACAAAATATAGGTTATCTACTAATGGAGACCGAAACCAAGCAGAAACAATATGATTTATTGACAGAACTTCTGCAATCAGTACTTTCATTGGGACAAAAGGTAAACACTAAAAAAACAGGTAATGGAACGAGTAGTTAGTTATTTGGGAATGACCTTGACATTTGGAAAGCGAAAAACTGAAAAGCGAAAAGTCGAATCGGTTATGAAATGACTTTCCCGTGAATAGAAAGGGATATGGTCCTTTCTGGTGCT
This sequence comes from Hypanus sabinus, assembly GCF_030144855.1. Classification (NCBI taxonomy): domain Eukaryota; kingdom Metazoa; phylum Chordata; class Chondrichthyes; order Myliobatiformes; family Dasyatidae; genus Hypanus; species Hypanus sabinus. The sequence goes on from NW_026781343.1 coordinate 39,286, forward strand.
GGTAGGCTACTGTAGCGATCACACTGATTTTTTTTTTTTTAGTAAGGAGTAAGGCAGCTCTGTTAATGGAATGAGCCATTCTCATTGGAGGTGGCGATACCACTGATACAACTGACACCACTCTCTCAGCAATGCTGTTACAGGAGACTCATGGGAAGATAAGAACAGTTGTGCATGCATCACACAAGTTCCCACCGGCTGAACAGTGGGAATACTGTATATAAAAACCATTTGTTAGCGGTTCTCTGGGCGATACAACATTTCGCCTACATAGTGGAATTTAATTCACTTTAACACTCCCATAAGAATAACTCTGCCTTTAGCCTTGATGATAATACGGAAAGCATTAGCATATTCAACAGTTTACTCCCCTTATAAACTTATGGCTGAAAGGGACATGAAAGATTTTAGGAGTTGTTAGGACTAAATTTGTCAGACACGAAATCGATGGGATTGTGTCAGAAATTGGGTACCACAGTGGGAGAGCCTGTGAAACAGGGCAATTGTGCGGCAGCCCACCAAAACGGGAAGTTGAAGCAATGGAGTAAAGCCTACGTTGAGACACAGTCAGGCTGGATTCTAAATTGTTCAGGACAAAGCATGATGATTGGAATAGACCAACTTTATTTATTTTTAAATCAAAGATTTTGCAGGGCTCTAGGAAATTATAGGCAAAACAAGTTGATCAGTGGACAAAGTACAAAACGTTGCTGGTACCATATCAACCAGCTTTACTTTGTGGTGGAGAAGCAGGAATGCTATCACCATCGGTACCGGGTGTACATGATGACCCTGACTTGGGTGCGTTCAAAATGGAACAAGTGTTTCAGGAAGATTAGGACAGGTCCTCTCACTGCGGTGATTGTCAGTTCCCTCATCCTGAGGACAGGGCCGTTTGTAAAAAATATTTTTTAAAAAATGCACTGATACAGAAGAATGTGTCTGGGAATATGTTGTTACTGAGTTGCCAACAATCCCTCACTTGACTGCAGACTGGACACGTGTTCTGGAGGCGACGAGGGAACTAATCCATCACTGGGCGGAACTCAGTAAACTAACTAATACATATTCTGGTAAGGCAAATTAAGTGCTCAGCTACCCAGGCTTCTTGAAGCAGTTTGAGAATTGGGGAGCAAGTGCTCAAATATATCCGTGGATAAGAAGAGTAACACATGTTGCTGTAATACTAGTTTTATGTACCCTCATAATTGATTGTTCAATGCATATCAAACGAGAAGATGGAAGGTGAAGCTAATAGAGAAAAAAAAGTGGATAATTCGTTCATGAAATACATACAATGCGGTCGATATAAATTCCGAGAATTTAGTTCGCAAAAGTTAATATTTTATACATGTACAATGTCTTGTGTATGTGACTCAAAATGGCTTCTTTGGTTTGTTAAGTGTAGGAATGCTTTTACGTCTAATAAGTGTTTTTTTTCTCGCAGTTGTTTAGCTTTGGACTTGCTGATATGGGGATTGTATTCATTTGTTAACGAATGGTGAATGTTATTTTGTCTTGTGAGGCTGGGAACTTGGGGGGGGTCGCGGGGTTTCGGGAGAGTCGGGAGGAAGACGCCGAGGAAATTGGACGTACGCTGCACAGCCTGGTCGACCACCGGGGGAGTCCCGGGTGCGAAGACGTGGAGGTCGGAGGCAAGCGACGAGGGGTCGACTGGTTCGATGTTTGAGCTCCAACGATGTGCACTAAACTGACTGAACTTGGATAAGTTGGCGCCTTTCGCTTTTTCTTTTCTTTCATATATATTGTATTGCCTAGTACTCTTTTAGTTTTAGTAAACTCTTTAAAGTGTATTTCATAACGGTATCTGGTTTAAATTTGATACTGTGTGCGTGCGCGAGGCATAAACTTGATTCTCACAGCACCTGCGTGTACGGGAGGTGGGGTTGGAGAGTGGCTGGATCTCCTTTTCCCCGAGACATATACCAGCCTATTGGTTAAGAGTTACATTTCTGGGGTGCTCGTCCCGGGATTGGATTGTCAGGTGCTGTGGAATTTCGCAGGTAGCAGTGCGGAGATGGACAGAGATAAGATTGTTAGCTGGTGCGAGTTGGAAGATGTACTGGTGCAGTATGCCTGTGTAGTGAGCGGGGTGGATTTTCGCGTTTCGGTGGACGCGTTAGTGCGGGGCTTAAGTTTGGTAAAAGGTGTTGGGCAGGTAGAATTGGTAGCTAGACGGTGTGGTTAAGAGGTGGAGTCTAGCTGGGTGTTGGTTCGTACGAGTGCTGACGTCATGACGTTGGAACTGCTGGCGACGGTCAGTGTTCCGGGGTAAGCGGGTCAGTGGGGGCTCCACACTCTCTACGAGGGGCAGGATGAGGAGACATCGGAGGAGGAGTTAGAGCTAGAGGTGGACCACAGAGAGGTGCCCGGCACTAGTAAAGGGAGATTGGAGGAAGGAGGCGTGACCCGGCCCCGTCCCCCAGGTATGGGGGAAGCCTCGGAGCTAGCAGCCGCACTTAACACCCTGGTGGGAGTGGCCGGGAGGCCACGGCTGAAGCTTGGGGTGTTCTCCGGAGCCAAGCCTACTCCGGACGGGGAGGTGGACTATGAGACCTGGATCGAGCATACCACTTTGATGTTAGAGGAGTGGCCAGGCTCGGAGGAGGAGAAGAGGCAGCGATTGGTGGAAAGTTTGAGGGGTTCGGCAGCCAAAACAGTCCGGGAGTTGAATGCTGAGAAGCCTGGGGCTTCAGTGGAGGAATGTATAGAAGTTTTGGACGGAGCGTTTGGGTTGTCAGGGGAACCCTGGCTGCTTTTAGCAGAGTTTCAACGCCTGGAACAACGGAGAGGGGAAAAGCTCTCCGAGTACAGATTTCGGATCGAGGGGATGGTTACGGGGTTACGGCGCCGGGGGGTAGTGAAGGTGCCTGACGTGGCTAGCGTGAGGATGAGTCAGATATTCAGTGGCTCTCTGGAGGAGGACAAGGTGGCGTGGACTAACCGGCAGGCTTATAGGAAAGGCCCCCCTCCGTCGTTCGGGCAAATGATTAGAGAGGTGCGGGAGGAAGAGACAGACAGCATTGGGGCGGACAAGGGGCGCAGGTCTACGGGAGCGATCCTCAGCGATACAGGAAGTGGTGGCAGGTGACAACCCCCAGGGGAGTTGGGACCCCCCGGTGAAGGATAGGGGAGTTACCTACGCCCGGGGACGACAAGTGCAGTGGGTTTGGGAGCGGGAGCCGTCCTGGGAGTGGAAGGGCGGCAGGCAGCGTGTGCTTTAACTGTGGGAAAGAGGGGCATTTCAGGCGGGACTGTGGGCGGCCAAGGGTGTGCCTTCGCTGTGGAGAAGAGGGACACTTTATGTGGGATTGTGAGAGACAATCCAGCGGAGGGCAAGACCCCTGCGACTAGGAAAGGAGAGGTGTCGGGAAACTTAGGAGAGGCTCAGTGAGGGAACAGACTGGAGCCTCTGGAGGAACACATTCCCAGAGATCAGCCAGGGGACCACCGGGTGCCCACGCCTCTATTCTGGATGGGCTGGTAGGACCCCGTGCCAGTGTGTGTCTACGGACAGAGGGAGTTTGCCCGAAAGCCGTTCTTGATACGGGATCGCAGTTGAACTTATTGTACCGGCCGTTCTGCAACAAATATTTAAAGCATTTGCCCGTAACTCCATTTGACGCCCTGCAGATTTGGGGTGTGAGCGAGGGTGACTACCCGTACGATGGGTACCTATCGGTGAGATTGGAGTTCTCGGAGGGCGATGTGGGAGTGTCCGAAGCTATTGAGACGTTGGTGTTGGTGTGTCCTGACCCGGTGGAAACCTGTGGTGCTGCCCTCCTGGTGGGGACTAACTTCCCCTTTGTGCGACGGCTCCTGGGAGCTTGTAAGAAGAAAGGGGTGGGGGCACTTTCTGGAGACCCCCTCGGTGCATCCAGTGTTTCGAGCGGTATTGGAAGAAGAGGTTGCCCCCCCCCCCCCAAGGGCTGGACCCGGAGTGTAAACGAGTGACGGTGTGGTGTACGCAGGCGATGCCCACGGTGATCCGACCAGGGGAGGTAGCACTCGAGATGGGGACCCCCAGATTCCTCGGAGTGCCTACAGGCGAAGCCCTATTGGTTGACGCTAATACGTAATCCCCCGGACGATCTTGAAGGGATACACGATTTTCTGCGGGGGCGCTGGTGAGGCCCGAAGTGCAGAGACCAGGGGTGGTACATGCGAGGCGTACAGCCGTAAGTGCCAGGAAAACCACAGCAATTGAAATCACCTTTAAGAGGGGAATACCGCTGACACATCTGTTCCCGGTGATGGTAATGTCCAGCGCACCAGTGAGGGCCCCTAACGGGGAGGAGTTGCAGTATCGAAGGGAGCTGACCGCTGAAGCCTTTAACTTCGGGGATTCCCCTGTGTCGCCGGAGTGGAAACACAGGCTAGTGGAGAAGAGGCTGAAGATGGAAGCTGTTTTTTTTTTTCTCGAGGCTAATTTGACGTGGGCTGCTCCAAAAGCACTCACCACACCATCCGGGTGACGGAGAACACCACGTTCTGAGAGAGAGATCCCGGCGGCTGGCCGCGGTAGATGTTGAAGATGCGGCAGCACTGGTGCAAATTGAAGGAAGCCGGAATCAGAGCTGAGTCTCGAAGTCCTTATTGGCGACGCGCCAATAATGGTGTCACCGAAGAAGAATGTGAGGGTGCGCATGAGTGTTGACCACAGGACTTTGAATCGGCGAACTGTCCCTGATCAATATACTGTCCCGATGGTCGAGGACGCGTTGGCCTGCCTGAGTGGAGCGAAATGGTTCAGTGTGCTGGACTTAAGAAGTGGGTATTACCAGATCCCGATGAGTGAGGGCGATAAAGAGAAGACAGCCTTTATCTGCCCGCTGGGGTCCTTTCAGTTCGAACGAATGCCCCGAGGCATATCGGGGGCCCCAGCCACCTTCCAGAGGCTGATGGAGAAAACTGTGGTGGATATGAATCTATTGGAGGTGCTGGTGTACCTGGACGATTTGATAGTGTTTGGATCGACTTTGGACGAACATGAGGAGAGGCTGTTGAAGATGTTGGGCCGGCTTAATGAAGAAGGGCTGAAGCTTTCCCTGGACAAATGCCAGTTCTGCAAGTCGCCGGTCAGCTACGTTGGCCATATCATTTCGCGAGAGGGAGTGGCTACTGATCCAACCAAGAGACAGGCCGTGACCACCTGGCCGAGACCACAGAAAGTGGGCGCTCTGCGCTCATTTTTGGGGTTCTGTGGGTATTACCGCCGATTCGTGAAAGGATACGCCAAAGTGTGTCACCCGTTGACTCAGCTGTTGTGTGGCTATTCCCCGGTGGGGAAGAAGAGGACGGGGAACCAGAGGCAGGACGCTGGAGGATACTGGAACCCGGCGGAACCTTGTGGCTCGAGATGGGATGATCGATGTGAAGAGGCGTTGCGATCTCTGAAAAGGGCTCTGCCCCGGAACCCGGTGTTGGCTTTTGCCGATCTTCAAAAACCATATTGCTGCACACGGATGCCAGCCGAGAGGGTTTAGGAGCAATTCTGTACCAGGAGCATGGAAGCTTTGAGACCAGTAGCCTTTTTCAACCGAAGCTTGTCGCCTTCTGAGAGAAACTATCCCACTCACAAGTTGGAGTTCCTGGCGCTGGAGTGGGCGGTGGTGGACAAGCTGAGCGATTACCTGTACGGAACCAAGTTTGAGGTGAGAACGGAGAACAATCCTCTCACATATATTTTGAATTCGGCTAGGCTGGATGCTGCAGGACATCGGTGGCTGGCGGCCTTGTCGGTGTATGAGTTCAGCCTGAGGTACCGCTCAGGAAGAAAGAATGTCGATGTGGATGCATTGTCACGTCGGGAGCCGGGGGAACAGGAGAAGGACGAGGAGTGGGAGAGTGTCCCTGTCCCTGGAGTGAAGGCGATGTGTCAGTTTGCTATCACCGTGAAGGCCGAGGGAAGAGGAAAGCTGGAGCGAGCCGTGGACCATTTGGGGGTTTTTGACGACGCCATACTCCTAGCTTATTGTGACCTGACCGCACTGCGGACTAAACAGTTGCTAGAACTGAGTCCGGGGGGAGTGGCAGCTGCTCAGCAGAATGACCCGGGTCTCGGCACTGTGTGGAGAGCGGTAGAGTAGGGGGATGTGGAGTTTGCTAAAAAGGCGAAACACCCATCCGTGCCTCTGTTATTGAAGGAGTGGTCTCGGTTAAAGTTAAATAACCAAATCTTGTACCGGGTAACGGCGCCTCCGGACCAACCCCGCCGTTGGCAACTGGTCCTGCCGGAGAAGTATCGGCAGACTGTACTCCAGGCCTTACATGATGATTTTGGACACTTGGGGGTGGAAAAGACCTATGGATTACTCAGAGACCGGTTATACTGGCCCCGGATGATGGGGAGGTCGAGGAATAGAGTAGGGGATGCAGTCGTTGCATCCGGAGGAAGACCCTGCCAGCGTCGGCGGCTTCACTGTCGCACTTGCAGAGTGCGGGACCTCTGGACCTGATGTGTATGGATTTTCTGTCGATTGAACCTGACACCAACAAAACCGCGAATGTCTTAGTCATCACCGATCATTACACTCGCTATGCTCAGGCATTTCCCACTAAGGATCAGAAGGCGACGACAGTGGCGAAGGTGTTATGGGAGAAATATTTTGTTCATTACGGCCTTACCAGGCGATTCCATAGTGATCAGGGGCGGAGCTCTGAGAGCTGTCTTATCCATGAATTACTGACTATGCTTGGGGTTGAGAAATCGAGGAATACCCCTTACCAGCCACAGGGTGATCCTCAGCCAGAGAGGTTCAACATATCCTGTTGGATATGCTCAGGACGCTGGAGATTGGAATGAAAAATAAGTGGAGTAGTCATATTGGACATTTGGTCCATTGTTACAATTGGAATCGCAATGATGCTACAGGGTACTCGCCTTACAATCTGATGTTCGGGCGGGAAGCGGGGATGCGCATTGAACTGTGTTTTGGGACTAAAATGGGTGAATTACCTGGGAATCCCTATCTAAAGTATGTGTCCGATATGAAGAGGGAGTTACAGAGGGCGTACGAGTTGGCTGAGGCGGCGGCTCCTATACAAGATCAGAGGAATAAGATGTGATATGTTCAAAATGTTAAGTTTGCCCAATTATTGCCGGACGACCGGGTCCTTTTATGGAATTTGGGACTTCCTGGTAAGCACAAGTTGGCAGATCGATGGGCGGCCAGCCCTTATGTAATAGAGAGCCAGATGCCGAATCTACCAGTTTACCGGGTGAAACCTGAGGATGGGAATGGGCCTATCAAGGTACTCCATCGGAATCACCTGTTGCCCCTGGGTCAAGCAGTGCGGGTGGACAAGGAGCCAGAGAGCGAGTCTGTGCCTAGTACAAGGACTCTACGGGGGCACGGAGCGAGGTAAGAGCCCGCTGCTGAAGAGCCGAGACGGGTCCCTAACCTGGGACTGGAAACCGATTCGGTAGATGACGACTCAGATGAGTGGCCTCTGCTCCCATTCGCTGGCGTTTCAGTACCAGAAGAGGAGGCTCCTGGCCCTTCCCCTACTGAGTTGGGCGAGAGGAGGGAAGGTGTGGATGGTCAGATGGGGAGGCTTTCTAGAGTAGGAATGCTTTTATGTCTAATAAGTGTTTTTTTTTTCTCGCAGTTGTTTAGCTTTGGACTTGCTGATATGGGGATTGTATTCATTTGTTAACCAATGAGTATTATTTAGTCTTGTGGGGCTGTGAGCTTGGGGGGTTTCTCGGTCCTTTGAGGGGAGGCGGGAAGGAGACGACGAGGAAGGTGGACGTGTGCTGCGCTGCTCGGTCGACCACCGGGGGTGGTCCCACGTGCGAGGACGTGGAGGTCGGAGGAAATTGATGAGGAGTCGAATGGTTCGATGCTTGAGCTCCAACAATGTGCCCTAAACTGACTGAACTTTGATCAGTTGGCGCCTTTTGCTTTATTTTTTTCCTTCATATATACTTTATTGCATAGTACTCTTTTAGTTTTAGTAAAACCTTTACAGTGTATTCTGTAACGGTATCTGGTGCACGTTTGAGACTGTGTGTGTGTGCGTGCGGCATAAACTTGATTCTCACAGCACCTGCGTGTACGGGAGGTGGGGTTGGTGAGTGGTTGGATCTCCCTTTCCCCGAGACATATACCAGCCTGTTGGGTAAGTGTTCAACACATTTAAACCTTTTAAACAGAGGAATTGCAGATGAATATCAGTGAAGTTTACGTTGCCTGTGTTAATATAAGCACCAATGCAACAGCTATCCACTGATCTGTGTCTGTGTGTTGTTTCCGTTTTGTTTATGGGAGTTCTATACAGAATACTCTCGAGCGAGTGTTTCTTCCCTTCCGAGTTCCACTGACGGTCTATTAACCAACAATCCAACCACAGCGTCCTTTCTTTCCACAGATGTGATATATCACACTCTCCCTGTGTTTATAAAACTTTCTTTATTACACGGCTATGAGCAGTTTGATACATATGAACCCCCAACATTCCGGAAGTCATTCCTCCCCTTGTGATTGCCTTGACTTCATTTCTTACATCCTTCTCTTACATGAGGTACAAAATCTTTAGGTTACGTCTCCGTCTAAATGTGCAATGTGCAATCCTAGTAATTTATAAGAATTTATAATAAATAAAACATTCAGTATAACATAGTAAAACACTCAGATTAGTGTGAGTTAATCAGTTTGATGCCCTGGTGGAAGACGCTATCCTGGAGCGTGTTAGTCCTGACTTTCATGCCATGGTACCGGTTCCCGAATGATTGTCAAGTCTCTGTGATAGTTTGGAATTTATTCATTTCAGGATGATCAGTCAAAGGATTGTTTGTATTTATGACGTATTTGCCAAACCTAATGATTTATTCCAACTGTGTTATTCTAAAACTCCGCTGAATTCCAATTGATGTGGGCGTTATCTACACAGACTTCCATTTAACGTAAAAGCATACTTCATTCCTTCCTTCAGCTCTTGTCTGAATTTCCTCTGTCAGTGTATAGATACAGGTATTGGTACATACACTGAGAGTTTGCAACATGTACCCAAATTGCTGTAGTATATATACCGGGGTACTCAAATATCTGTCCAGGTAATAGTAATTTTCCGTTTGCCATTTCAGTGAACGAACTGTATAGGGCATCCAAAACAATATGAAATTAGCTGAAATTGCAAACAACAAAATCATAGATTTTCTGCGGTTTTCCACCTCAGTATCTTTCTGTTTATCGCTGCTGTTCCGAAGCCCTCTGCGGACTCTATTTGCCGCAATTATATGTCTTACTGTTGACCCATTGAAGATAAGAATTAAGCCGATTGGTAGCAACGGGTTTAAAATGCCATCTAGTAATTCGAGTCCTTTCCACACGGATAACGTAGCGTATTCATCTGTGAGGGTGCAACGCCACGGCACGTTGTCAATGATGACGTAAGGTTCAACAGCAAAGTAAAACGGGGCACTTTTCCCGCAGCTCACTATAACCACGGTCACCATTACTACCGTTGCTGTTCTCTCAGTGCAGTATCGTTCCCCAAGTTTTCTACAACATATTGCGATGAAACGATCAAAGGTAAAACTGACTGTAAACCAAACAGAACAGTCCCTCGTCATAATAAACAATGCAATTGTCGTTGCACACACAGGAGTGATGAGCAGGGATCTGGAATAAATGTAGATATTATTGGTCTGTTCCACTAAAGCGAAAACTATAACCACCATCATATCCGCTGTTGCCATTCCAACCAGGTAACGGGTGATGCATTTGGAGAGTCCGCATTTTCCCCGTGATAGGATCACAATGGCCGTTAAATTAACTACAAGAAATTAGAAACAAAACAGGATTATCGTTAGCTGCAACTGGCTGAATGTCCACCCAATTCTATGCAGAGTATGTTTTTTGAAAGTGAACAGCAGAAATTCAATTTGTGCGGATTCTGACCGTAATTTCCGGCTGGACAATAACGGACAGAATTAGCAGTGGGATGGCGAATTTCCGACAGATTAGATCCGGGCATCTGATTTCCACGACTCACGTACCGGTGAAGTTCGATCGCTCTGTAATCAACAGAATTTCCATTATTTGAGGTGAAATAGCTGAAACAGTTATTTGTAGTGAAATCATGAGATTTATTGCATAAATTATAATTCAACGTTTTATGGACGAGCAGACGATATCCGACTGGCCGGTCAGTTGGAAAAGCTTCTGATCTGGAGATGTGACCACTATCGGTTCCGAAAGCTGAGCAAGGTGAAAGCATGGAACTATGGCAATAGCGGCAGCAACGTCATTGACGAAAGAAGTAGAAAGCATCACATAGAAACAGTCTGGAAACTGAATAACAAAACTATCAGATGCTTGAATCCTCAGTTCTGGCAACACATTTCAGACGAAGGTAACATCTGTGCTTAGTAAAACTCCAATCAGTGCAGCGGAAAGAAATCAAAATGACGACAGCACCACACAATTAGTGACCAGCTCCAGTATCTTACCAGGGATACCGATCGCTACAATTGTAGGATAGAAAATGGCCGCGATGTAGAAAATCACTGGATGTCCCATATTCCATCAGAAGCAGCGTTCAGTTGTACGGAACGTTCCGACTGCTCATTTGGACTGGCGGCAGGTTTTACAGCGTTATATGCAATTTAGCTTAATTCCACTCAGGCAATTAGTGTGTTTCTCACATCAGTCGCAAGAGTGACAGCCAGCTACACAAACAACTAAATTAAAAGTGTTTTTCTCCTCTGTCACCTTGTCATGAATTCGTATCCCCAAGGGATGTTACGTTAATAAATTTTAAACATAAGATAATATTAACGTTACGAATGTACTTTCCAAGTCATCTGACGTCAGCTACTGAAATAGGACAGTTTCTGACCATTGTTGTTACCAACAGAACAGTTACCTTGAACAATCAACATGGACAATCAACTTCAAACATTTACTTTGTCACATTCTTTGCACCACATTCACTTCTGACATTGACGGTGGGACACCAGCTCAGCAGGTGAAATAGCGGACAATTTATTGAAGGGGGAGATAGGTTCATTTTTTCTGTCACTTGTATACTTTTCCAGTCTTTTGAATGACGAAAGTCAGAGTAACAAATTTTGACATGCATCACAATAAAACACATTGTACGTATGTTCTTCTGAGCATATTAAAGAGATCGAGACCAATATTGATAATAAAAAGTTAGGCGCCCACACGAATTTAGATGCGGCTTGTGGACGGATTGATGAATATTCTTTTCTGGATGGGCAGAGAGCAGATGTCTGATTTTTTGACTGTGACAAGTATACTGCAGGGATTGGTTCGTTGTTATTTATCATGTATGTTAATGACTCAGATGTCGAGGCAGAATACTGAATGAGAAGAATTACGGACGAATAGTAGGTTGGGGGCATCGTGTATAGCCAGAAACTCTATCCAAGCTTGTAGATTGATGTTGACTGGAAAATGGGTTGACAATGGCCGATGGAATTTAAAGGAGACAATTATGAGTTCGTCTTCATTGTGAGGATAGATACAACAGGTTAAGAAGCCCATTGAATATTTGGAAATTTGCGTGCAGAAGGAGAACTGGGAATACAGATAGATAATTCCAGGAAAGCAGCATCACGAGAAGATCGGCTTGTATTGAGCTCTAATCGCATTGCCCTTCACATGAGTACAGGCGTTGGGACGTTATGTTGAATCTATACAATACGTTGGTGAGGCCGTAGATACATTAGCGTGGGCTGCTCCGTCCACCTACCTACCGTTTTACAATGTCAACAAGCTTCAATGCGTGTACCGATAATCTGAAAAAAAGAATACAGGAACTGAAGACAAGAATTAGAAGGAAATCTTGAATTGGAATTTATTCCCTTGAGGGCAGGAAAATGAATGGAGATCTTATAGAAGTATACACATTCGTGAGAAATACGGAAAGGGTGATTGGTCGCTTATCTTCCACATCCTCTGAATGAATCTAAAACTGCTTCATTGATGTGGGGTGAAAGTTGCAACATACAAGAGGGGTTAGTGCTAAAGCTGACACGCCAGGAGGGTCGAGGAATGTAAAAGGATCTGCCAGCGGAAGTGGTAGATGCAGAGATAATTATCATTTCAGTAAAGATTGTCTAGGTATGTGGATGAGTGACGGAACGAGGGTGCAGATTAATGCGACGTGATGAAGGATCACAGAGGGAAGATCCAGGTGGACGGAAGGGGCCGTTTCTGTGCGGTATTAATCTCTGACTCCAGGATAATCTCTGTCCCATTTCTCCGTTCAATGTCTTCTGACTTTCGAATTTGTCACCAATCTAAGTATGTGTGGATGTGGATGTGTTCAAACTCACATTTCAACCACAATTTTTTCCGATCTTCAAATACACGACTCTGTGCCTATTGAGGAACTCGTACCGAGGAGCGACTCTCGGATCATTGGAAATAAGGGTCTCACCACTCTGTATCCATCGTGGGACTGGCATCGCTGATCGGCCTCTGATCACTCTGGGATGACTCACCGCTCCGTATCCACTGTGGTGCTGTTATCGATGAGCGGCCGTCGGACACTCTGCATCTATTTTGGCCCTCGTACTGATGCGTGGCCCTCGGCTCATTTGAGAATTTATCAGCGCTGATACACGCTTTCCGCTCTTACACATTGAATGTCATTTGTGAGGCTGACTGCTCCAGTCTCAGCGTTTTACTCAGCTTTTCATGTGAATTATTACCATCCCTAACTCTGAACAGCTGCTCTTTTTTGCGACAGCTGCTCAGTCAATTCCTACTCGGGTATTTTATTGCCAACGGCCTCATTAATCAATAACCGGATTAATTGATTAATATATCCATGCCATTGGTTTTGTTTACTTTTCCGATATATGCGTTGTGACCCAGGCATCGTGTATTATATTTCTCCAATTGCTCCTCAAACCAATTAATTTCTCTTCTGTACGATTGCAGCCTTTTAAGCAGCGAATGAAAAAGAGATAGACCAAAGAACAGTGACGGATGGAGATATATTTCTCGCCAAAACATGTGACTGGCTCGTATGGGATCTCTGAGGTGGCGAGGTTTCCCTGCAACAGTGGTCATTGCTCCAGACACTGGAGATGCTGTCTGGACGAACACTGCACCCGGTACACAGAGCCGAATAAAATATGATAAGGTAGAGTTTATTTTCTCGGTGGTATTAATAAACCTGCGACATGCTGAAGACCCATTTTCCCGTTCAGCGGGCAATATTCCATCATTGCTCATGTTGCGTGACCTGTGTGGACAGAAAGTAATATATTTTAAGAAGCGAGTCACAAATCAAGTCTCCACTGTGAATCTGTGCCTCCTATTTCAAGGCAGTCTGAAACTCAGTTTACCAACCAGCCTGGAAATCACTGGATTCCATGATTACAGACCGGCTGCATATCCATTCCGATAGGAATTCCGAGAATTTTTGACGCGTCATTTCGACAATGCAAGGGTCGTGGATTGCAAAGGGTAACTGAAAAAGATCGTGTTCCACAATGCCGCACCACATCTACATTGGGACTCACCAATGTGGGGGTTGCCATACCGACAGAACCTGTTATGAACTTGTGACATGGAAGGACAGATTTAAGTGAATGGTGGTTGGTGATGGAGGAAGTATAGATGCTGATGTGGCACTTGTAACGCCTGCAGGGATAAGTGCCAGGATGGAGAGCAGTAGGAAGTCAAGTCAAGTCAAGTTTATTTATATATATAGCACATTTAAAAACAACCAACGTTGACCAAAGTGCTGTACAGGTCAGAGCAAATAGCTAATATCATTAATACAAGAAACACAGACATATCCAACATGGCAAACAGCTTATGGGCACAAAAGAAACAACACAAGGGCCAAGGCACAAGCCAAAAAATCAGCCACATCAGAAAGAATCAAACGTTAGTGAATAAAAGTACGTTTTGGCCCTGGAATTAAAAGAGTCGATGAAGGGGGCAGATCTGATAGGGAGGGGAATGCTGTTCCACAGTCTAGGCGCTGCTACAAAGGCGCGACAGCCCTGATCTTAAGCTTAGATCACGGGACAGCCAGTAGGACTAACCTTATCACTTTCAGGGTGATCCTTAGCCCGAGAGCTTCAAACAGACATTACTGAACGTGCTAAGAATTTTGGAGATCAGTTGGAAGAACAGGTGGATTCAACATATTGGGCATCTGGACAACTGCTATAACTGTGCTGTGAATGAAGCTACCAGGTACTCGCAATTTTATCGGCTGTTTGGACGCGAGGCGAGGCAGCAAGTTAACTTCTGTTTTGGGACTGGCGGATAGGGTTTTCACAAAAAATACTGAAGTTTGTGTCTGATGTCTGGAAGGAACTGAAAAGAACTAGCGGAGGTCGCGGCTACCAAGCAATATTGTGGGAATAAGAAGAGGTACGGTCAGAAGTTTAGGTTTTCTCAGATCATGCCTGGAGACCGAGTTTTCCTGGGTAACCTGGGCTGCATAAATTGATTGATCGCCGCACGGATGCGTGCTGTGCACTGGAGAGTCAGATGCCAAACTTAATAGTTTCCCGGGTGAAACCACAGAATGGGAAAGGGCCTCTTAAGATTCTCTGTCAGAATCGCCTTCAGCCTCTGGGAAGAGAGGTGCGTGTAGAGCCAGAGACTGACATGGTTCCTACACTCAGTAATAGGACGCTTCGCCGACGTGGGAGAACCGAAGGACAAGCAGCGGAAAGATCTGGGCAGAACCTTACTACTGAATGTGTTTCCGACTCAGAGGATGGGCAAATGGGGTATGTTGCCTTTTGCAAGCTCTGTAAGTACAGAGGACGAGTTTCCCAACTCCACCAACTTTAATTCAGGTAATATGTGGGGATCCAGCAATGGCAGATAGGTTTTCAGTCCGAAAATTAGGGGAGACTAGTCTTCAGAATAACTGGAGTTGAAGCTGAAATTAGCCAAACGACAAGTGGGCCTGAGTTATCGGGAGGCGAGTGTAACAGACAGGGAGTCACATCCCCGTGTAGTCAGAATAAAAAACAAAAAACTAGGATGCGACCAAAAAACTAGATGATGAGTCAGGAGTTCCCCAGATAGTCTGGACAATGTTGAAAGCTGTGTGTTGTGCTACTCTCCATACTGAGATATGTAACTGCCATTTTCACCTGGATCAGAAAGACTGACACAGCGAAATTACTTTCAAACTCGGGATTATTCATGAAGGGGTATCAATTATCTAAAAGTCAAGGGAGAATGCCTCTGTTTAGCTTGTGGGGAGGGTAACTCCCTCGTAAAGGCTTCACTGCTGACGTTGTAGGATAACGCATGTAATGGTCTTTCTGTAGAAAAGGTGTTTGGGTTGTCAGGGATGAAGGATGCTGAGGAATGTGAGCCATCCAATCGGTAGAGAAGGCGGGGGATGTTTATTTATTTTTATTTTTATTTTATTTAATATTATTTTTGTGTCTGACACCGTTGTGAGCCTTTGGCTTTGATCGTCGTGAGATGACGAGGGAACAACGGGTCGTAGATTCGATCCAGTGAAGACCATGGGTCGAAGGAGCAAGGTGCGGGAGACTACTCACAATCGACGCATATGACTTATGGAAGAGTTGAGCTCCAATGTGGGCACATTTGTCTGTTTAATTATAATTGGTCCATTGGTTTGCTTTTCTATGATTTAGTAACCGTTTATTTAAGTAGATATTTATTTTATACATCCGTTAATTAGATACAGTGTGTGGTCTGTAATTTACTGGCCACGAGATCTAAATGACACAGGATTCACAAAATACAGAGCTTGGGCGGGAGAGACATCTTAATCTCAACCGGTTTGGTGGGAACGGAGTGTACAATCCTCAGACGTACGCGGCTGGAAAACAGCAGTTATTTCGGTGCTGCGTTCGGTGCCTGCCATCGAGGAATAGCGACCAGGTTTTAGACACGCCCGGGAAGAATTAAGGCTGGATCACGGCAAATACATCTGCGCCATCTAAAAAGTTACCAGATAGTTCCGATAATCAGACGACCCGAAGGGAACTCAATATTCTTGTTTGGTGCGACAGGAAGGAAATCCAATTTCCCTGGGGGTCAATAAAGTATGTCTGTCTGTCTGTCTGTCTGTCTGTCTGTATTCCGTGTGGTGAATCAGTGTTTTACAGATTGGTAATAATGTCACGCGGCTCGACAACGTAATTGCCGGAATAATGAAGGCCAACACATTAAAAGTTTTCATAACCTCCCAATTAACACAGGAGGATAGCTTAAGGAATTTGTGGGCTTCCAAAGCACGAAGATCAAATCCCGCCCGTTTTTCGATATTGTGACTGAATTCTGCCATCTGTACTCTGTAATCCAGCTTGACCTTTCATTCCGTAGTACCTCACATTTTCCCGGATGAAAGTCCACTTGCCATTTCTCAGCCCAGCTTTGCAAAATGTCGGTGTCCCGTTATAACCTATGAACACGTTCTACACTATTCGCAACACCACCAACCTTCGTATTATTTATTGATTTATTATTTGTTTATTTAAACCATACAGCGGAAACAGCTCTTTAAGGCACTGTGAGTTACGCCGCCCAGCAACCCCGATTTAACTCTAGCCTTGTCGCTAGGTAATCTATAATGACCAGTTAATCTACTCTATTTAAATTCGGCAGGGGAATGGAGACCTAGAGTGCTCACAGACTCCTTCCAGAGGAAGCCGACATTGAACGACGAATTCTAACGCCTCGAGCTGGAGTAGCTATGCCACTTGGTTCCCCTTCCTGCTGCTTAGCAACCCAACTATCCACTTCCTCTTCAAAGTCATTTACGAAATCACAAATAGTAGGGCTCCATAACAGATTTGTTGGAAATGCTCCATCTATAACCAGTGGGTGCCTCATGGGCAGAATAATTACAAATCCAGTCAGTCATGTTTCGATACATTCCGGGCCTCGTGACATTCTGAATGGGTCTGTGACAGAGACTCTTGTCAGGCTCCTCAGACAATTGCATAAACCCAGCATCCACAGCTGAAATTGCTTTGCCACCTCCTCAAAAAAATCAAGTTGTACGTAAGGCACGACTTACCCACAGAAAGCCATAGAATTGCTCTAATTTTCTTTCACCGAGAGCTCAACAATCCAGTGCCGAAGAATTCTCTCCAATAATTTAGGCTCCATTAATGGAGGTGTCGCTGTTACTGAATTTCGACTATCATTCCTATTGCCTATTGATCAAGTGTACGCTTAGATTTTACCCGCTTCAGATGAACTGGATTGACTCTACGGAACAATAAATCAGGAGTAAACCCTTGAATGAAGGACGTCAGTTGAGCGTCAACTCGAGCAGGTAATGTCTGAATACAAATCCTTGCATGTCTCAGGCTTCATTTCATGCATCAATATTATCGTGCGAATGGTGGGCTGACGCCAGTGACGCTTTTTAGTAACAACAGGCAGTATGCTGGAGGAGCTCAGCAGAACCTTTGAAAACAGTGATCATGGATGATGTTACCAATAACATTAATAGGTAGAGATAATGCTGTAAAAATGAATATATTTCCTAGATTGCAATATTTATTCCAAACTTTACCAATACAATAACCTCAGAAGTTTTTTCAAGAACTGAATAAATATGTAAGTAAATTTCTTTGGAAAATTGACAAGTAAATTTGATTTAGGAGGGTTACAACTTCCAAATTTTATGAATTATTATAAAGCAAATCAACTTAGATTTATTGCGTCTTTTTTTGATGAAGAAAAACCGGCATGGATTAGAATAGAATTAGATAAGATAGGAGAAAACATGCCAGAAGATTTCATATATTAATTGGAATCCAAAAAGATACGGGGAAAAAAAGAATCTCCTATATTAAGACACTTGATTGATTTATGGAATAAGTTAAATATGGACGATGAGATAAAGAAATCTTTATTAGCAAAAAGAACTTTAATTCAAAATAGGCTTATTCCTTCTACAATGCATAATAAACTTTTACATAATTGGTTCCAAAAGGGGATTAAATATATAGGTGATTGTTTTGAAGGAGGTATATTGATGTCGTTTGATCAATTAAAACATAAATATAAAATATCAAATAACACTCCTTTCAGTTATTTTCAATTAAAGGCTTATTTACGAGAAAAGCTGGGACAAACAATGTTGATGCCAAAACCTAGGGAATTAGAAATATTAATTCAAAAAGGAAAAATTTTAAAAAATCATCTTGTATGTATAATTTGATTCAAAAACAGACAATTAAATCAGTTCATAAATTAAGACAAAAATGGGAATCTGATTTGAATGTTAAATTTGAAGAAAAAACTAGTCAAGATTATGTTCTGATAGTATGAGAAATACAATAAATGTTCTACTTAGATTAATACAATATAATTTTTACATCAATTATATACAACGCCACAGAAAATAAATAGATTAAATTCAAATATGTCTGACCAATGTTTTCGATGTTATCAAGAAATTGGTACTTTTTTGCATTCTGCTTGGTCTTGTTTTAAAATTCAACCATCTTGGATAAATCTAAGACTTTTATTGGAAAAAGTTACTGGACTACAACTCCCACATAGTCCGGTATTATTTTTATTAGGAAACATTGAAGGGACAATACTGAAACTTAAATTGAATAAGTATCAGAAAAAAATTATAAAAATTGCTTTGGCAGTAGCAAAAAAGTTATCGCAGTTATTTGGAAATCTGATTTATATTTAACTGTGGATTGTTGGAACAATAAAATATATAGTTGTATTCCACTTGAAAAAATACATGCAATCTAAAAAATGAATATGATATATTTGTGAAAATTTGGCTCCCATACAAAAGATAGGATTAAATACATAGGTCATTTGAAGATAAAATTATAAAGTAAATGGGGAAAGTAAAAATAAATATTAAAATTATTTTGAACTCCATGGAATATGTGGGGATCCTCCGATATCCAGGCAATCTTTCTCTTTTTTTTCTTTCTTTAGGTAAGGGTCAAGGGGGGAGGGTTAAGGGGAGGGGGGAGGGTTAATATTATTTTTCTCACTATTTCATCATCTCTTTTATTCTTGTAATTTTCTAAAATTTAATAAATAAATATATTTTTTTTTAAAAGTGATCGGTCGTTTTGGGTCGACACCCTTCATCGGGACTCTGATTTTGTGTGTGTTGTTTTGTATTACGAGCATCAGCAGATATTATCGTGTTTGATTTGTAACCCTGCTGATCACATGGTTTACATTCACCAAAGTATAAACAGAAAATAGGAAGCATGGAGGCAACTGAATAGTAACGACCTACAGGAATTATTTTTAATGTTTCATAGTTTCAAAATCCGACTCAATAGGTACTTCACCGCATTCTTTAGTTCCTCTCGGAATTTGCTCTGAGTCAGGGCGTAAATGCACGAATTGGTGCAGGAAATGAGAATCTGAAACATTGCTGCTGTATATACTGTGAAGTAACGGGGATCAGTGACAGAATGCACAAAACTCTTTGAACTCCGTTGATAGATATAAAATACCACCTGTGTCAACCACAATGATATGAAACTACCGGTTATGCTGAAGAGCAAAACGATCGATTTCCGTCGGTTCTCCATCTCCCGGTCTTTTTCTTTCTCTCCACTCTTTTGTCCCCGGAGCCCCCTACGAGCTCGACTGGCCGCTAGAATCCGCCTGACAGTCAGAATATTGAATAGCAAAATCAGAAAGAATGGTATACAAGGGGTTAAAATGCGGTGAAACATCGTAAACGCCGCCCATGAGGGAGATGTATAGAAGCTCGGTTTCTTAACACAGTACCAGGGAATACCATCAATTATTACAAAAGGCTCATATGTGAAGTACCAAGGGACACTCTCCAAACGACCCAGCACACTCACTGTCCCGATAACCACAGCTGCAGTTGTCTCGGTGCAATATTTTCCTTTCAGCTTTTGACAGCAGATTGCCACAAACCGATCGATTGTGAATGTGACAGTCAGCCAGACGGAAATCGCAGTGTTCGCAAAAACCAGCCATTCATGGAGGCTGCACATAGGAGTGATGGCCAGGAATGATCCGGGAAAATAACACCAACCAGTCACCCTCAGCAGCGGATCAGATATAACGACCAGGATATCGGCCGCGGCATTCCCACCAGGTAGCGAGTGACACATTTTCCAGGACAGAATCACAATCGCCACCAAGTTCGCTGGAAGAGAGACAGTGAACAGCAAGTTGAGAAAATACTGAGCAGAGGCGAATATTAATGACTGAAATGTGAAGTGATAGCTCAAAGCTAAAACTGAGTACCGAACTCCTCAGTCATCAATGGATGGAACGTTCTCGAACCGCGCCTTCCGCATCTCGTGCATATGACGTGAACAAATCCGCGTGCTGCTGGTGGGATTCTTCCATAAGACCATCATCAATTACCATGGCGCTCCCCGTCCGCGACAGAACAGCCGAAGGACGGAACAAAATACAGGAAATGCTGGAAACATTCATCTAGACAAAACGGAACATGTGGAGAAAAACAAAGTGTCTCGCCTCAGAACTGTTCTCAGGGAGGCCTACGACACGTGTGGTAACGTTTCCCTTTCTATCTAAGCAGCTTGGGGCTCAGTGCTTCCAGCATTTCTTGTGTTTATTTTCAATCCCAGCATTTACTAACTGACTGACTTTACAACAGAACATTGACTGATTCCAACACATACCGTGCAGTGTGACACAATCTCACAGACAGACATGACGTCATGACTCTGTGCCGATTCATTCCAAACAAGCCTGCTTTATAGAGAGGATCGGTCCCCAGCGATACGGCTATACCCCTGATTAACTTTTTTAGATACACTTAGTAGAAAAAAACACTTTAATTCGGCACCATTTTCTCCGATGTAAATTCTGTGCTGAATGAAGACCAATACATCAAACATTCTTGGGCATTACCTCAGCATTCTTTCGTACGGTGGAAATGATGCAGGAGCTCTAATAACAAAAAATGAGCTATATCTCGGAACAACCACACTTATAGCTTTCAATGTTTTTGTTTCCTAATTATGCAAAGGGAATTCTCCGAAACCGACCGACCCTAACTCATGTACTTGCGGTTTACCATTCTGATCTGCCTTTCAATCCCTCAAACCCAACGGATTTACAGGTACGCACGGAAATATAACAAACAGAACTTTTGCAGATTTTGGAAATCCAGGGCAACACAAATTAAGAGCTGGCGGCTTTTTGCTGAGTTCCTCTCGTATGTCGTGGACGATGCTGCTGACGTAACAGACTTTTATAGGGATCTGAAATCTATCAAAGGAAAAATTAGCAGAAATGTTTCCATCTTCAAAGGGATGGTCAGACGGGTTAACTAATAAAAAAAGATTGTTCTCAAAATTTCGAGATGAAAAGATGCAGAATAGCTGCGTGAAAGTGAGATACAATGTTAGTTTCGAGAGAGAGAGAGGTTGATGGCCAAAATGATAGAAGGATAGATAAGGAGGCAGGCAGACAGCCACGGGTAGATTCATACAGTATAGGACTGTAACTTTCCTGCTGTATCTCCTTCTCTCTGATACATTGTGTGAACATCTGCCTCATACTGTTCCTGTATGGCTCTGCCAGCGTGAACCAAGTAGCTGGTCAGGAATTAGGCACAAATGCAATTCTACTGAGATTCAGAGTACAACCACATCCCCCATCTCGGCCCGATTCCTCGCAACTTAGTGGACGTCCTTCAAACCAGAAGTCGTGGCCAGCTGTCCTAGACTTCCCTATCATGGGAAACATTTTGCCATATCTAATCTATTCATATCTAATCTATTCTATTGTGGAATTTTTCTATGAGATACCCTCTCTTTATACTGAACTGCGGCAAATACGGAGCCGGACCTGCCAGATTTTACCCATACGTTGCACTTTCATTCCTAGAATCATTCTGTTGAACCTTCTCTGAACCCTCTCCAATGTTTGTATATGCTTTCTAAAATAAGGACTCCAAAACTGCACACATTAGTCTGGTCTCACCGGTGCCTTATAGAGCCTCACCATCGCATCCCTGCTCTTATATTCTATACCACTGGAAAAAGAATGAAAGCATTGCTTTCGCCTTCTTCACAACCGACTCAGTCCTGAGATTAACCTTTAGGGTATCTTGCACACGAACTCTCAAGTTCCTATTGTTTCTGCATTGTGAATTCTCTCCCGATCTACACACCCCATTCCCAGAAAAGTTGGGATATTTTCAAAAATGCAATAAAAACAATAATCTGAGATACGTTCATTCCTGTGAACTCTTATTTAACTGACAAAAGTACAAACAAAAGATTTTCAATAGTTTTACTGACCGGCTTACATGTATTTTGTTAATATACGCACATTTAGAATATGATGGCTGCAACACACTCAACAAAAGTTGGGACAGGGGCATGTTTACCACTGTGTTACATCACCTTTTAATAACACTCGTTGATCGTTTTGGAACTGAGGATACTAATTGTAGTAGAATTGCAAATGGAAATTTTGTCCATTCTTGCTCGATATAAGACAAGCTGCTCAAACGTCCGTGGTCTCCGTTGTCAGATTCTCCTCTTCATGATGTGCCATGCATTTTCAATAGGAGATAGATCTGGACTGGACTGGCAGCAGGCCAGTCCAGCACACGCACTCTGTGTCTACAAAACCACGCTGTTGTAGCCTGTGCAGAATGTGGTCTGGCATTGTCCCGTTGAAATAAGCAAGGACGTTCAGGGAAGAGACGCCGACTTGATGGCAACATTTGCCTCTCTAAAATCCTAATATACGCCTCAGAGTCAATGGTACTTTCACATACTTGCAACTCACCCATGCCGTGGACACTGATGAACCCCCATACCATCACAGATGCTGGCTTTTGCATCTTTCGCTGTTAACAATCAAGGTTGTCGTTTTCATCTTTGGCACGGAGAAATGGACGCCCGTTTTTTTTTTTTTTTCCCGAAAACTAGCTGAAATCTGGAACAATCTGACCACAACACATGGTTCTACAGTATTTCGGTCCATCTGAGATGAGCTCGGGCCCAGAGAACTCGCCGGCCTTTCTGCATAGAGTTAATGTATGGCTTCCTCCTTGCGTAATACAGTTTCAAGTTGCATTTCTGGATGCAGCGACGGACTGTGTTAAGTGACAATGGTTTTCCGAAGTACTCCCGAGCCCAGGTGGCTATAATTGTCACAGTAGCATGACGGTATCTTAGTCAGTGCCGCCTGAGGGCTCGAAGATCACGCTCATTCAACAGTGGCTTCCGACCTTGCCCTTTACGCACTGAGATGTATCATAATATTTTCACAATATGATGTACTGTAGATGTTGCAAGACCTAAATTCTCTGCAATCTTGCTTTGGAAACTGTTACTTCTGAACCGACTAACAATTCTCTAACGGATTTTGGCACAAAGCGGCGAGCCATGATCTATCCTTGCTTGCAAAGACGGAGCCTTTGATGGACGCTACTTTTATACTCAGTCATGATATCTCACCTGTTACCAATTAGCCTGCTTAATGTGGAGTCTTCCCAACCGCTGTTACTTGAATATATTGCGCACTTTTCAATCTTATTTTAACTCTGTCGCAACTTTTGTTGAGTGTGTTGCAGCCATCAAATTCTAAATTTATGTATATTGACAAAATACAATTAAATTGGTCAGTAAAACTATTGAAAATATTTTCTTTGTACTTTTGTCAGTTAAATAAAAGTTCACGTGAATTAACATATCACAGATTTTTGTTTTTATTGCATTTTGGAAAATACACCATTTTTTCTGGAAATGTGGTTTGTAAGTAATAGTCTGGCCGCTTATTTCCTCCACCAACGTGCCTGATCATACACTTTCCAACAATGTATTGCATTTGCCATTTCCTTGTCCAGCGTGAACAGGAACAAAGAATTGCATGTTTATTTCAGGAAGAGGTAGCAGGCAAAACAACCAATATTAACTCGTCTTGAGGGTTAATTTGTGGAAAGGATAAGTAGCTTATGCTCCTTTACGTGAATATATCGGAGGATTTTCAACCCACAAGCAATACCTCAGTTCCTAATTGGGAGTATTCGTTGCCACCCTACCCCATACCCCTGCATCCTTTCAAGCCCTTACCAATAAACTATATATCAATCTCTACCTTGATTATATATAAACACCTGGCCTCTACAGCTTCCTTTGGCAAAGAAAAAAAAAATCCGCAGATTCACCGCTTCCCGCTAACGGAATTCCTCCTTCTGACCCCTCGAAAAGGACGCGTATCTATTCTGACGCTCTGTCCTCTGTCTTTGACTCTCCCAACATAAGAGACTTCCTCTCCACATCCTCTCTTTCATGGCCTTTCACCATTAGATAGGTGACAATGTCTACCCCTCAGTCTTGAGCATTATGTCTCAGAGCATTAAACGCTCTTCACGTGACAATCCATTCAGTCCTGGAATCAGTTTCGTGAGCCTTTTCCGAACCCTCTCCAGTGGCAGTGAATCATTTCTACGATACGGGGCCCAGAACTGCTTACAATGCTCTAATTGATGCCTCTCCAGTGATTTTATGTTCTAGTCCTCTTGGCTGGAAGCTAAAATTGTATTTCCCTTCCTCATTGGAGACTCAAACTGCAAATTAACCTTTAGGAACGACTGTGCACGGACGTCGAAGCCCCAGTTCACCACAGTTGCTTGTATTTTCTCACGATTTAGAAAATAATCAGCCCTTTCAATTCTTCTGCCGAAGTGCATGACCGTACACCTCCGGACATTCTTCTAATTAGTGTCCATCTGTAGCCTCTCAATTTCGCAAAACTGCCTGCCTTTCACCTGTCTTCATATAGTTTGCAAAGTTTGCAACAAAGCCATAAATTCTATCATCCAAATCACTGACAGACAACGTAAAAAAATAATCGGTCCCATCACAGACGCCTGAGGAACACCACTTATCACTGCTAAAGACGCTCCCTTTATTCCCACTCTTTGCCTCTTCTCACACATCCACTGCTTTATCCATGCTAGATTATTTTCTGTGATACCATGGGCTTTTAGTTTGTTAAGCAGTCTCAAGTGGCATCATGTTTAAGGCCTTCTGAAAATCCAAGTACAAAACATCAACGGATGCCTCCTTGACTATTTTGCTTTTTATTCCTTCAAAAAGTTCCAAGTATGTCAGGCAAGATTTTTCCTTGTAGAAAATATGTTGATTGCGCATATTTTGTCATGTGGCTCAAAGTGCCCTGAAATCTCATCCATAATAACTGATTCCAACAGCTTGTCAATCTTTGGGGTCACAGGGAATGGCCTATTGTTTCTTTTCTCTGCTTCTCTCTCGTCTTGATGTGTTGACTAACATTTGCAATTTTCCCGTCTCCGGAAACCAATCCAGAGTCTAGTTATTAGTGAAAGATCATTACTAATGTCTGCATGACCTACGCATCCATATCTTTCAGAAATTGGTGTGTAGATCTTCTCCTCTAGTGACCGATCTACATTCAAACCATTCCGTTTCTAAAGAACCCTCCCTTTAGTTTTGACAACGTTACACCCTCCATGATCTTTGACACCTGCAACTTCCACCAGACTGTTCTTGTCTTCCACAGTGTAATTCGAAATATTTATTCACTTCATCTACCATTATAAAGGTGGGTGGTGACACAGACAGCCTGGTAGACGGCGACCTTTCTGGAGGCAAGAAGGCTCCTGTTCTGAAAGACTCTACGCCGAGGTCTTCCAAAGGCTGCTGATGCCGGTATATTGCGGCTCTGGATGTCGTCGTCAACGCCCCTATCCTCAGAGTGAATGCTCCCCAGATATTTGAAAGATGGCCCTACTGACAGCTTTTTATCACCAGCAGTGAAGGCAGGTAGAGCAGGTGGGACACTGGTACTCCATTTGCAAACCGCTTCTGTCTTGGTGGTATACACACACACACACACACACACACACACACACACACACACACGTGCTTTGTTTTGTTACAAGATGTGATATTAGTTCTATTTTTCAGTACCAACTCAGTTAATAATTGTCGTGCGGTTCTATATTACAGCTGCTTGTATGGAATATCTCCTGCTTTATAACATATAGGTGCTACACGAGCTGTTGATGCGAAAACAGCTCAAACTCAGGACTCTGTTTGTCTGTGCAGGTATATATTCATTCATTCCATAATGAAACACATCTTCTTCATTGCAAGACTTCTGTCCAACGGTCCCGATAAATTTCACACAATTGCCTTGTCCCATAGATTTGGAGAGACAATTTTTAACCAAATTTCTCACTTTGCTGCTCTGGAGATTCGACGAGCTTTATACATTTTAATATGGCATTGTGTTCAACATATTTTTCTCTGCAATACGAGTGAATCTGCAAATGAATGAACTAAATGAAAACACATAATGCTGGCAGAACTATTTAGGCCAGACAGCATCTATGGGAGGAGGGAGGACTCCTGATGAAGGGTTTCGGCCTGAAACGTTGTCACTACCTCCTCCCATAGATGCTGGCTGGCCTGCTGAGTTCTGCCAGCATTTTGTGTTTCATTTTCTCTGTAATTTTCGGTCTTGAAACGGTTAAATATATTTGTTCATTTACCGTACTAATTGGAGTCTCATTGGAACCCAGTTACGTCATCGGTTCAATGTTCTCTCCTGTATAAGAGGGACGTTTGTCAGATTGCTTCAACTATCCAGTGACAGCGCTTCCATCGGTATTTACCGGGATTGCTGTTCCACTCGGGGAAGAACATGACGTTCCACATGATCATTTATAGCTACGTCTTGAGAGCACAACGGATATATTATCCATTACTCGCCGCTATTGCAGTTCCTGGTAAGCAAATTTATTAGGCGGTTGATTCCATACAAACGGAACACTGATGTAGAAATGCTTAAATTATATAAATTGTGTGGAGTGACTCTTGAAGACGTGTAATGGATGTTCCGATATGAATGAAAATCGCAATCTCAGCGTCCATCACAACTGCCAATTGTAGGAGTTATCTTAGAAATTTAATGTTGTGATTTCAGAGTCAATTGATATTTTACATTCATTACTTGTGCATGGAGATGATGGAGATTTTTTTTTTCAAATTATCGTTATCCCATTTTGCCGAGTTGTTCGGACTGACATGTTCAGAGATATCTGAACACTGTGCGCTTCCTGTTCGTTGAGCTGACTCTGCCGATGTCATTATTAGAATCATCAAATCGATCTTCATTTGGTGTTGCAGCTGGGTACCGATGTTATAGAGAACATCTTGTGTACTTGATGGAGTTGGTAAAATCTCCGACATTCTGTTCAGATTTCCGACGACACCTGCGTGTTTTTTGTTTACTCATTACGATTGTGATCTGGCAGAAACAACCAGCATTTACATTTCCTGTTCTCTAACGGGTTCAAACTTGATTTTTAAGTGGCACGCAACTTAAAACCGGGATAACTGCAACTGCCTGGAAGAGGGACAGTTGACCTTATCTTTCTTCGACATTTTTGACAGAACAAGTTCAAGGCTCATGTTATAAGAACGAAATAAATAAATGCATTTTTATTGAGAAAATAGTTCAGAAATGCTCCTGAAAGGATATTTGCTTTCTGAGATATCTAACCATACCAAACTCATCAATGAAATGAACAGATTTCATTAAGAAATAAAGTTATGAAAGTTATATAAAATTATCTGATCATATCCGATCTGATATATCTGATCCTTAATACGTTTAATCAGTTTGAGAATTAGGATTGGAATCCGAATCAGAATCGCAAACCGGTTAACCATCTCTGGCATATGACACGGACATTGTTTTCTTTGGCGGCAGCACTACTCGAATATGTTCAAATAGGGATCGATCAGAAACGATTACTCGTTTCTTTTTCCACACATTCAGTCTTACCAGCAGATTCTGTGAATAAAAGAGAAACAGACATTGAAACAACCCTATGCATGTTTTGTAGAATATGATGATAGTTTTCTATTTCATTCCTCTCAGTTAACCTGCTGTCGATCGTCGTCCTGTCCCGTGGAAAATGTGGTCTCTCAAAATGCGTTACTCGCTACCTGGTGGCCATGGCGGTGGCAGATTTGCTGGTCGTTATCCTGGACCTGATATGGAGACAGATTCCCATTGTTTATTGGCGAGAATTTCAATTCGTGGCCAGAATCCGCATATGTAATATACACGCCGTCCTTCTGTTCGCAGCCACAGATTGCTCCGTCTGGTTCACCGTCTCTTTCACCCTTGATCGCTTCGTCGCAATTTGTTGCCAGAACCTGAGAGCAACGTATTGCACCGCGCGAAAGGCGATTGTGGTTCTGGGGACGGTCACTGCTGTGAGCTGTCTGAAGAATATCTTCTGGTATTTTATGTTCACTGGTAATTATATACTCTGGAATTTCCCGTGGTTTTGTAACGCAAGGTACGGTATTTCGAATTCGTCTGCCTGGGGATCGGTAGAACTCCTTCATTATATCCTTACCCCTGGGGTAGCATTTGCTCTGCTCCTGATTTTCAACACCTTGACCGTCAGGCAGATTATCGTGGCGAGCAGGGCCCGGAGGCGGCTCCGTGGTCAGAGTACTGCAGATACTCCAAAGGATTCCGAGATGGCGAGCAGAAGGAAATCCATCGTTTTATTGTTTGCCATTTCTGGTAATTTTATCTTGCTATGGGCACTTTTCATGTTAACCTCTATCAACACACGGCTCCGCTTTGTGGGGTTGAGGCCAGCGTTCTTTCCGGATTTTCTCCAAGAACTGGGATTCATGTTCCAGCTTTTCAGCTGCTGCACGAACACATGTATCTACGCTGTAACCCAGACGAAGTTCAGGGAGCAGGTAAAGAATATGGTGAAATATCCCTTTGTCCTAATTGCAAACATCATTAAATGAGCAGGGGAATGAAGAGAGCACAACAACGAAAGCCGATTACGATGTAGTCTCTCTTTCGACAACTGCTTCTGATGTCTCGTGTTAACGCTGTTCTCTGTCAGCTTTTACATGAAACATCAATTATTTCTATTTGACAGAAATTATTTCTATTTAAATTCAGCTGCCGCTTGACAAGAATTTGTCATCATAACTTACTCTAACCTTCTTCCTCACTGTTTCGCAATATTTCTCCTTTTAATTCTCTCTGCACTCCACCCGTCCGTGCTCATTCTCAGTCTCACGCCATTGTTGTTCTTCTCTTCCAACTTGTCATTCTGAATTCCATATGTTCAAATGCAGTGCATTGTGTATCAGAGAAGTCCAATATCAGAGAAAAAACTAAATACAAATTATTTGAGACAGTACTTCGAATAAATTGGTCGAAGGTGATAACGTACGTGTGTAAGTCAGTCCTGTCCATGCTGACCATCTTGCCGATCCACTCCAATGCAGATTACCGGCATTAGGAACCTCTGTCTCAACGCCTGCATATTTATGTGTCACGCTGAAGTTTAAGATTATTGTCAATTGACTTTACATATATACAATCACACCTAACACCTTAGCTCTGGACCAACGTACGCTCACCCATCAGAAAACCACTCAGAGGGAATTAACCAAATATTACCACGAATATTATATTAAAATATAGTTCAGAATATTTGTAATGTTCGCCATGGGTACATAGTAATCAGTAAACTGTACAATAAACAGCTAGCACCTCGCTGGCCGGGTGACAACAGCTCGGTGGTAGGAAGGTATTCATTAAACTCAGAGCCCGAGTAAAGAAAATGTTACTCAGTCTGGCAGACCCAGTGCCAGTGCTTCAGTTCCTTCGTACTGACGGTGGAGAGGTAAAGAGACTGTTGAACGGGTGTTAGGGATCCTCAACAACGGTTTGTGCCCTAAGTCCGCAAAGCTCCTGATAAGTGTCATTGTTAGGGGAAGGGAGACCTGCGACTCTCTTGGCGGCTTTCACTTTCAACACATCTGTTTATCTTTCAAAGTCTCTATTAAGGAACGGAATTGTTTCTGATTTAGCATCTTCCTCTGGAAGTGCCTATCATATATATATATAAAAAAAACAACTTACCACTGACATCTCCGCTGTACCTACTTCCAAGCACTATGCTCCCTCGTGCCAGCCATTTCAGCCCTGGAAAAGCCTCTGCCGCTCCACACGATCAATGCCTCTCATTGTCTTGGACAGTTCTATCAGATCCTTCATCCTTCGTCACATCCTCTTATCCTTCGTCGCTCCAAGGAGAAAAGACAGAGTTCTCAAAACCTATTCTCATAAGGCATGCCTCCCCAATGCAGGCAACATCCTTGTAAATCTCCTCTGCACTCCTTTCTATTGATTCCACCTCCTTCCTATAGTGAGGCGACTAGAAATAAACACAGTACTCCAAGTGGGGTCTGACCAGGTCGTATATAACTGAAACACGACCTCTCGGCTCTTGAACTCAATGCCACGGTTGATGAAGGTCAATGCACCGTATGCGTTCTTAACCACAGAGTCCACCTGCATAGCAGCTTTGAGTGTCCCATGAACTCTGACCCCACAATCCCTCGGGAACCAACCTGTTAAGAGTCTGAGTATGAACGCTATATTCTGCCAACATATTTGATCTACCAAAATGAATCACCTCACAATTATCTGGGTTGAAGTCTATCTAACATTTGTCAGCCCAGTCTGGCATCCACTTAATATCCCGCTATAACTTTTGACGGTCCTTCACACTATACACAACACCACAACCTTTGTGTCATCAGAAAATTTAGTAACCCATCCAGGTCCACTTCCTCATCTAGGTCATTTATATTAATCAGGAACCGTAGGGGTCCCAAATCTGATCCCTGAGGCACACCAGTGATCACTTCATCGATGCACAATATAATCCATCTACAACCATTCTTTGCCTTCTGTGGGCAAGCCAGTTCCTTATCCACAAAGCATTGTCCCCTTGCATTCCATGTGTCCTTACCTTCTTCATAAGCCTTGACTGGTACCTTATCAAATGCCTTGCTGAAATCCATATGCACTAGATCTATGGCTCCACCTTCATAAATGTGTTTAGTTATCCTCTAAAATATCAAACAGGCTCGAAAGGCACAACCTGCCTTTGACATGCTGACTTTTCCTAATCATATTATGCCTCTACAAATTTTCATAATTCCTGACTCTCCTGATCTTCTCCATAAACTTAGCAACCTTTGAAGTAGGAAGCACAGATCTATGATTTCCTTTGCTATCTCTAATCTCTTTCTTGAATAAAGGAACAACATCCACAATCCTACAATCCTCGCCCGTCCTCATTGATGATGCAACGATCATTGCCAGAGGCTCAGCAATCTCCTCCCTCGCTTCCCACAGTAGCCTGCAGTATATCCCGTCCTGTACCTTCGACGTATCCAACTTGATGCTTTCCAAGAGCTCCTGTACATCCTCTTCCTCATTATCTAAATTCTCAAGCTTTTCAGTCTGCTGCAATTCATCCTTACAATCGCCGATCCAAGTCCGCTGTAAGCCATCCCTACAGTCGTCAAGATCTTTCGCTCCACGCCTTCCTGTCCTTTCGATACAATACGCATATTTGGATCTTCAGCTCCTAGCTATGAACTTCATTCAGCCACGCTTCCGACAAACCATCAGCATCGAACCTGCCAAATTTTAATTGCATTACAATAACATCTCCCTTATTTTGTCTCCTTCGAGGATACAGAGGTAAAGCTTCCACTCCTGTATTCATCACCCTTTATGATTTTCGCAACCTGTTATCACCTACAGTTCAGGTTCAGTTAAGATTGGCAAAATCTCCACCACCATCTCTATCAGTCCAGGTACATCCATGTATCTGTGCTGAACTCCCTCCTCCATGAGATTTCATTTGTAACTCTGTGACTAAGAACAGCTCCAATGAAATTTTCAAGATTGAGGCTACTCGACTGTCCCAGGCTATATCAGTATATCCCAATAATAGTAAAAAAAAATCAGCACATCCGAGGAAGTTTCAAAATATCGCTGAGTGGGGCCATAACAAAAACCTCCGACCCTCTGACTGAAAGGCAACAAGACCGAGGAGCTGATTACTGAGCTCAATATGTGGAATCTGAAGGTAAATGTCCTGCAGCTTCGTTCCCGCGGATTCTACCATATAAATCTGATCAATGTCATAGTTATGAGGATTCTTTGAAATGCGTCGGCAGATATGAAATGCTCCATATTAACCAGAGCAATATGAAATTTCCGGGTATGATGAAGAATAAAATGACTGATTACCGACCGTTCTCAAGAACAAAGGGATACTCTCTAAGTAGGAAAGCACAGTCACTGTACGTCTAACAAATGTCACCGTTCTAACTGGTCAGTAGTTTACTGTCAGATTCTTACTGTGACTTCAAATCAGATATATTGCGTGTTACACGAACAGTGCCCCTCCTAAAAGTGTGCAGGACTTGCAAGAAGTTGTCGGCAGATTTGGGATATCGAACATTTATATAACGAAGTTATACTTCAGCAGAGTCTCATTTGTGCGAGACGCAATTCGGTGAGTTGGTCAGTATTCAAGTGGGGATTTGAAAATGTGCTCAAGAGGCTGCGCTAAGAAGAAATTTGGGCACAGGGATTAAGTTTCCGGTATTTTAGAAACATAGAAAACGCACAGCACTATACAGGCCTTTCGGCCCACAATGCGGGGCCGAACATATCCGTACCTTAAGGTTTACCTAGGGTTATCCATAGCCCTCTATTCTTCTAAGCTCCTGTACCTATACAGGAAACTCGTAAAATACTGTATCGTTTCCGCCTCTAGCACCGCCGTACAAACAAGCTAGAGGAACTCAGCAGGTCGGGCAGAATCCGTGGAAACGAACAGTCAACGTTTCGGGCTGAGACCCTTCGTCAGGATTGAAGAAGGAGGGGCAGCGGCCCTATAAAGAAGGTGCCAGGTGAAAAAACAATCAGAGGAAAAATCAAGGGGTCGGGTAGGGGAGGCAGGGAGGGGATAGGCAGGAAAGGTGAACCACGAAAGTGAGGGGAAAGCACTGTGGGTAGTCGAAGAAGGCATGACAGAGGTGATAGGCAGCTGGAAGAGGAGGCAGTGTGAAAGTGGGATGGGGGAGGAAGGCAGAGGGAAGGAATTACCGGAAGGAGAATTCGATGTTCAAACCAAAGGACTAGACTACCCAGACGGTATGTGAGGTGTTACTCAGTAGATGAGGCCATGCATGGACATACCGAATGGGAATGTGAAGCAGAGTTGAAGTGGGTGGCAAACGCGAGATCCTGTCTGTTGTGGCGGACGGAGCGGAAGGGCTCGACGAAGCGGTCCCACAAGTTGGGGCGGGTCTTGCCCATGTAGAGGAGACCGCACCGGGAGCACCGGATGCAATAGATGAGCCCAACGGACTCAACGGACTTAGCTGGAAGGACAATTTCTGGCCCTGAATGATGGTGAGTGAATAGGTGTAGGGACATGTGTAGGATTTCCGCTTGCCGGAAAAAATGCCGGGTGGAAGATACATGGGGAGGGACGTGTGGAGCAGGCAGTCGCGGAGGGAACGACCCTTGTGGAAAGCGGAGACGGGTAAAGGGGGAAAAATGTGCTTAGTGGTGGGGTGATTGTCTTTATTGTCCGGTATTTCATTATACCCTTCAAATAATAAATGAAATCAAAGTATGTGATGTTTCAGTTTTCATTATGAATATTCACAGTACGCATATTGCAATAAATAAATAACCCCGGAGCTTTCAGACTATGTACACATTTCCTACTCAGAGCAATGATTGGTCTGCGCGGTGGTAAATAAAAATAGAAGGAACTTTTACCTTCACTTTTTATCCTGTGTTTCATCATCCCGATTTAATGGATTGTATTCTGCCAAAAGACGTTCATCAGGATTTCAATATTGCTTGGGCAAATATTGAACCAATATTTGTGCAGACCACAAATGAGATGAAACAAATTGCATAGATGTATCACTGTATGGAATGACGGATGGAGGGCTGAGGATAATGTCAGGTGATGACAGAAACTTCGCTCGTTTCAATATTTGTTTATAAGGAGCCAGGGTTTAAATTCCCAAGTGTTCTGTATCGAGCTACACAACGTTTGAAATGCTCTCTGCGTTTCTTTAAGCATACTCGCCGTGAAATGCACTGAAAGGTGAACCATCGGACAGGAAGCAAGGAGGGAGTATTTAACCAAATGTTATCCATTAAAGACGTACAATTATTCAAAATAGCTTGTAATACAATATAAATCCAGATATCGCAGGAATAGGGGAGAAATGTCTCAGGGTTCAAATAAAGAGAGCTCTGCAGTTGGGGAGGGATGTGAACCACACTCTGCTGGATCTGCCCTTACACTCCCCTCAGCACACGGACCAGGCCGGTGGAGTTCCTGGTGCTCCTGGTCTATCAGTGACCACATAGATAAGTTTGTTGCTTCTGCAGAGTCATCACTGACCAGATCCTCACGGGTCATGCACTAATGGACAGGTTGAGTGCAGACATTTACTCGGGAAGGATGGGTAACTGCTTTACTTAAGTGTATGGAACGATCACGTGGGTGCAACAGGTTTAAGAATAACATTTAAAAATATGCTTGAGCAGGGTAAAAATGGTACAGCCACAAACACGAGCAGTCCAAATGAAAGGTGTTCATCCGCATAATTGCTTAAATATTTTGTTAAATCTGCTGAAGTATTTCTAAACAAATTATGGATATATAAAACTTTCATGGTCGAAATTATTTAAAAAAAAAATCCCCACACCAGCCGTTTGGCTGCTATGCAAAAAGGGTTAACTACATCTGTCATTTGACAGAATAGAAATAATGTAAATGCCACGGAGGATTTCGACGTCACAAGAGAGTTTCTCTCTCATATTCATAGCCGTCCGACTCACCGAGTTCTCTCAGTGTCAACGTGAGCAGCCGCCCCGGCACTGACAGCGACTGTAGGATCCACCAGCCGGGACAGAGAGGGCATACTTTGGGGAAAGAAGCTTTGCTGGCTCCGGAATGGATCAGTGTCGACGAACAGCCGTGCGGAATGTAACAGGAATTCGGCAGAATCCACTCTGGGCTGCTGAATTTCTCTTTGCAAATCATGAGTGGATTACCTTGCATTTTCGAATCGTGTATGCAATAAAAGTAATTCGGGTGATTTACTACCCCGTCCTCGCTATGGTTGCTCTTCCCGGTGAGTCTCTCTCCAAAGCTTAATTATTCAACTATATTAAATTGCATTCCTTTCATTCTAATGTGTACAACCAATGTCAAATTACTGCTACTGTCATACACCAGACATTACATCTTCAGCACTTTGAAAGCTGCAACCGATGCTGTCCACTGCGGCTTTTAGAAATGTTCCGATGTAATCGTCAATGATCTGATCGGCAAACTGTGTTCAATCTTTGCTCAAATTGGTTTAGGGCAGAGCTTTTGATATTTTGCATCTGTAGACGTTGCTTCATTTTATTTCCACCATCCTCGCCTCGGGAATATCTGGTGCAGAATCAAGGTGTTTTCTCGCGTTGTGTTTCCATTGAATTTAATCTGATCTTAATTCCGTCAATATTCCCGGAGACAACTGCTCTGTTATCTACTTGCGATGGTCACTGTAATCTGAGATCCAAATCTGCACTATTCCTTCAGGCATCTGTTCGGACTGTATCATCTGCACCTCAGGGTCACTCCCCAGCAGAGACAATCAACAGGCGTGCTGAAGCTTCTTACTGTCCTACCATGTCATAAACCGATCATTCCCTCTTTCCACTTCTCCCAGGGCCAGCTGTGTATGCTTAAACTCTCGGGACGACCAGAGAACCCCTGGTCCTTTCTTCGCGGTTCTGTGCTGGCATTCGTCCCACTGCAGCTCCACAATATCTAAACTTATCAATTGTTCCGCTGCTTCGGAAATCCCCATTGTCCTTTCCTGTCTCCACCAAAGTAAATATTTTATTTTCCTTGGTTCCCTTTTAGATTGTCACTCTGACTCTCTGGTGGAATTGTGTAATAATGAAAGCAAGGAGAAACGGCCCATTATTTGTCTTCTCCTCAAAGAGTTAAGCTACTGTGAATCCTCCCACCTCTCTCATTCTCTGGTCATTTCAAAAAAAGAAAATTGATCCTCATATCAACAGCATATGCTTCGGCGTAATTGCTAGAAGTTTGTAATGATTCCTTGAACTCCGTTTAAATTTTCTTCATCAAAATGAAAGCGATCACATTTTCCAATATCCCTGCGTTAAAATGCTGTTGCCATGACTCACGCTCCCCTGACCAGCCTCCTGACCATGTTGTCTGTATCATAGTTATATCTACGATTGGAATTCAACGTTGGGAAAATGCCAATGTCCGTACTGGTATTTGGAGGGCGCACTGGACACAGTGATTTACGGTAATCTTCGCCTAAAACTGATTGCGTTCTCCTATTGCGATACAAAAATACCCTGAGCTAATATTTTTTGATATCATCGGAGTTTATATTGGACTGTGAACTCAACACTTGCTCAAATCTAATAACTTATCTGTAAACTGAAAGATTGCGAAAATGTCACGACTTTCTTACGGTGCTACTTTGGTTTGGTGATAGAAGGGGATCACAGTTGCGGCTAAATAATATTTCCACAGGAATGGAATAAAATGCATAAGAGTGAGGGAAATGTCGCCAATACGGCAGGTGTTTCTGAAGGGGATAAAATACATTGCAGGAATTATTCCAAGTGAGTACGATCTGAGCAGGTAACCTTCGGTCGCTGATCACATCATTTGATGCCGGAAAGTCAGCTCTTCCACTCAGCGTTCCAAGCTTTATTTCGGCTGCTTTGGATCAGTTGATGGGTCGTGTGAAAATTGGTTCGATACCGCAGCTCTGCTACACTCGCTCAGTGAGCGAATTCGACGGAGCTACTGCTGACAGGATAATCAGTGACAGTACCCTATTGATTAATGTATAGGATAGAGGAGAAGTCGGATTGTTAGGATGCCCAAGACCTTTGCACAGTACTGCAGTAATTTTATGCTTTGCGCTGCGATGCTGCTGCAAACAAAATAATTAATTCATTGACATAAGTGTGTGCTGATGAACCTGATCTGATATGTTTCTGGTGTTGACTGACAGTGGGAAGAGAGCACGGAGAGAGGAATCATAGTTGGGAAAAGGAGAAGATAGAGGGAGGGAGCGGGAAGTACTATAGAGACATTCTGTAATGATCAATAAACGATTGTTTGGAATGAAATTACCTTGCCTGGTGACTCAGGACTGGGTGTGTTTGCACCCGTGACAAACCGCCCCGCAGTCCTCTTCTGCCACATCTCCGCCCCCCCCCCCCCCCATAGCAAAATTGTTTGGTCCCGCCAGATTCGCAAACGCGCTTTCTGCCCTACGTTGATAAATATAGCCGTGTTCAATAGTCTTACGCAACCCAGCTATATTATATATGCGTAAAACTTTTGCACATTACTTTATCATGATCAAGGACGGGAGACTGTCTTTGATCAGAACAGAGTCAGTGTTGTGGACATTTTGATAATGGCAATCACGTTTCAACGGAATTAGTATTTGACGCCCCTCATCCCACTTTTCCCTGAACATGTACGACATTTTCTAATCGTCAGTGATCGTCATCTTTGAAATTTAATGCTATTTCTTGGGTCCACAAATATTCCTCTCGACTTTTCACTGATTTCTCCTAATAATTGCTTTTCAATACGTTTAAATACCTTCCGTGTCAGACTGTAGGGGGCGATGGTGCTGGAAGAGGACACAAATGCAGGACATAAACACGTTTTGAAAGATTAATTAAAGTAGAGTTTATTTCGCTTTACAAGGAGAACCGTGACGCAAGGTTTGAACTCGGACTGGGAGGCTTGGAGGAACACAGACCATGGACTGGGAGGCTTGGAGGATCACAAACCATGGACTTTGAGGCTTGGAGGGACACAAACCTTGGCTGGGAGGCCTGGAGGATCACAGACCTTGGACCGGGAGGCCTGGAGGAACACCGACCTTGGACTGGAAGACTTGGAGGGACACAAACCTTGGACTGTGAGGCTTGGAGGAACAAAAACCTTGAACTAGGAGGCTTGGAGGAACACCGACCTTGGGGACTTGGAGGAACACCGACCTTGGACTTGGGACATGGATCACCACAGCCAGCACTTGCTACTTTGGACTTGGAACACCGGGGCCAGGACTGCATACTCAGTCACAGAACATGAAACACTGAGCCGGGACTCCGCCTTAAAACGCCAGGCATGGAGCCAAGACTCTTCTTCTTCAAAGGACAGACTCAGACGCAGGACATAAATCTCTGAGTCGGGACTCTGCCTTAGGACACCAGACATGGAGCCGGAAATCTTTAACACTGGGGTCAGGACCGTTCTAGGGTACAGGGCAGGGAACCCTCTTTAGACAGGACATGGACACGGAGACAACACAATGACACTCCATTCGAGTAGCGGCAAATGGCCTGCCTACTAAAGTGGATACAAGACGAGAGATCGGTACCATCACCGGAAACAAATTTGTTCCAAGCTGCGGGAGCTCTTACCTCACCCCGGTGTGTTAACCTTGCCCGGTCCCACTCTGGCAAGGGAATGCGGATTGCCGGCACTTGCTGCGGGAGGAATGTTGGCTTACTCCGGCAAGAAACTTATTTGGCTCCAGCTTCATGTCTTTGGCTCGCGGTAGCTGCAGTGACTTCGCTGATGCTCCATAACACGTTCGACCGAACGGCTGAAGCCAGGGGCTTGTAAACTGCCGGCTCGGTCCAGAGTGAATTACCTTAATCACCACGCTCGAGGGACATTGGAAACAGGGAATTAAAGGGGAACAAGGAGTCAATGGTCCCGATCATAACACAACCTAGTTACTTTTAAAGGGAAACCGATCCGGACCATGACACAATGATGCAATGACACAATGGTGCAATGATGTTCTAACAAGACTAAGCACAGAAACACATGAGATATATTATATGTCCATTTAATGGAGAACGCTTCCTGATGCGTACTAACTGATTTTTTGTATGCTTCTCACAGTGAATCTGGTGACAATTTTAATCCTGTCCTGAGGAAAGTGCGGTCTCTCTAGAGTTGTCACTCCTTATCTGATTGCTATGGCAGCAGCAGATGTTCTGGTCGTCGTCCTGGATCTCCTAATCAGCAAGATTCCGAATGGTTACGCGCCATTCGACGTTTACTTCTGGTCTCTGGCTATACCGGTCTGTAATATACATGCCGTCCTGATTTACATCGCCACCGATTGTTCCGTCTGTTTCACAGTCAATTTCTCCTTTGAACGATTTGTGGCCATATGTTGCCAAAAGCTGAAAACAAATTATTGTACCAGGAAAACGGCGGCTCTGATTCTGGGGACAGTGACGTTGATCAGCTGTTTAAGGAACATTTACTGGTATTTTTGGCTCGCAGGTTATTATGCACTGATGATTGCTTCATATATTTCCTTGCCTTCCGGGTCTTTGCCCCCTTATATCTTGAGGCTAATAGACGTATTTAATTACATCCACATCCCCGCAATCCCATTCCTGCTGGTTCTCCTGACGAATGGATTAACCGCCAGACATGTTTTAGTCACCAGCAGTCACCAGCAGGAGACTCCGGTGTGCTGACAAGGAACAGGGTGCCAGAGACCCGGAAATGGAAAGCTGCAGGAAATCCCTCGTTTTACTGTTGATCATCTCTGGCAATTTCGTCCTGCTGTGGGCACCGTATACTGTATATGCTGCGTGGACCCAGCTTTTAGGGTATTATACGTCAATTTCTCCGCCTGAATTTCTGCGAGATCTGGGCTCAATGCTGCAGCTTCTGAGCTGTTGCACAAACAAGGCTCTTTACGCCGTCACCCAGACCAAGTTCAGGGAGCAACTGAGGCCCGTAATAAAATATCCACTGGTTATTTTTGTTGCGAGAATAGGGCGTTGACGAGTTCTAATTTCGAGTACAGTGCACAGAGTTGACCATTTCCCTACAGGATTAATGTAAACAAGATCGATGGAGCACAGAAAAATAAAGTCAATGATGTTGACAGGTCTGGAGGATCTGTGTTATAAGGAAATAATGAGTAGGTTAGAAATTTATTGCTTAGAACGTATAAGATTAAGGTAATATGAAGGGACGTTTACACAATTAAGAGGTGTATACATAGGGTAAATGAAACTAGTTCTTTTTTCCGGCTTATGTTTGTGGAATACAACTGGAAGTCATGGGTTAAGTGTGAAAGGTGAAGTGCGTGGTGAGAGTGTGGAATGAGCAGCCAGCGCAAGTGGTGATCGAGATTTCGATTTCAACCCTTCAGAGAAGTTTGGACAGGAATGTGGATGGGGGGCTACATGGATTCATTCGGTCTGTCTCCACTAATTCTTCCCGCATCGCAGGCAACTCCTGCAGCAATACAGTCCGTCGTATTCCATGTTCGACTCGATACTCACGCGCTTTAATATCGCGCATGATTCGTCACTGTGTTTCGCCGATATTCCTTGCAATCTAGATCGGAAAAACTTTGATAAAGGTAAAACCAATTACGGCAAATACAACTCCAGGTTCGTCAAGACATACTCCGCTGATGTAAGGTTATTGAATGAATCACGAGTACGCTGACGTATGAACTTCCCAGTCTATTTTGCTATGATTCTCCTCTTTTTTCTGTCTAATGTTTCTGCACAGTTGTATCTGTAGGTTTCATTTTACTCAGCCTTGTTATTATTTACCTTGGCCTACTTCATTGCTCTGTATAATTACTTGAGTTTTATGACCAGTACACTGGACAAGATTTTCACAGAATCTCGGTCTATTTGACAATATTAAACTGATTCCATTTCCATCCACCCGCGGTGTACCAAGGAACCTATCTAAGGAATACTTCCCACCATGCAGGAGGCGCAGTCCCTGGAAAAGTCAGGCCACCCACATTGAACTGCTTTGTCCGATCCACGGACAGAAGTCAACGACATCTCACGGGATCGCAAATGTATAGAATAGGAGAAGGTGTCACACCACTTCCGGCATCAGCAACTCTCACTCACTGAACTTGATGATACTAGTTCCATGTCCTAAATGTTCATCCAGATACTTCTGATGTGTTGTCAGACTCTGTGATTTCATCGTGTTGCAGATCGGTTGCAAATCTTCCAGGGAGGAAAAAAATCCGATTCTCTCCGTGTTCATTACCCTTTATAATCGTCTTTGCTGCCTGACCTGCGACGCCAGTCTTGCCTGCACTGCCTATTTTCTGCCGATAATTGTGATGCCCTGAGCCTCAGGGCGTGTCGCTACAGCTGACACCGGACACCGGACTTTCTATCCAGACTTTCTTCTGTCTGGGTTTATTTCTGCTTTAGAAGTATTAATCTCACATGTACCGAGAAGCAGTGAAAATTTGTCTTAGGTTTCGTTCCTTGAAATTCCAATGATATCACAGTGTATGAAGTAAAACAATTTAAACAATATCACATCTCAGTCGGTGTATACTCTGTCTCAGGTAAGTAATAGCAGCATGCATTTTAATTTACATGGAAATGCTGGGCTGGTGATTCATCGTTCAGTGTCTCCGGGAAACTTTTTTATCTGGGAAGCCATTCTGTTCTTACTTCGTTGTGGGCAAGAAACCCGGATGAAGTACAACGGACAGTCTTTGCTGTTGCTATTTACAAATCTCTATTGAGGACATTCCCTCTCGTCCTAGACTCACCCACTACTTGAACCAACATTTTCACATCCATTTTATCTCGGGCTTATGATATTCAATAACTGGACGAAATCCACCCTCATTCTTTTGAACTCAAGCTAGTACAGGCTTAGAGCTTAGAGCCGCCTTGTATGTTAACCCTTTCATTTCAGGAATCATTCTCGTGAATTTCCTATGAATCCTTTTCAATATTGGCTCAATTTTCTACAAGTAAGGGGCACAAAACCTATCAGAATTCTCCATGTACCATCTCACCAACAAAACCTCAGCATCAGATATTTACTCTTTTATTATTCTACTCTCCAAATGAATGTGTGGGTTGTATTTATCTTCCTGATCTCCGAATCAATCTGCAGGTTATCCTCCAGGAATAACATGGTTTAAAAATGAATTCTCAGTTTCGAAAGAAAAACACAATTCCAGCATCCAAATCGTTGGCCGATACATGAAACTCAGGAATCCTTATACAGACCCCTGCTGAACACCATTATCCACTGGCAGCCTACCAGGTAGACCACTTTTATTCCGACTGTTTTCTCAATGTTGTCAGCCAACCTTCTTTCCACTGCAATATTTCCTGCAATGCCATCAGGTCTGATCTTGTTCAGCAACCTGATGTGCGGCGCTTTGTCAAAGGCCTCTGCAGATGTAGGTAAACAACATCTCGTTTGTCTATACTGACTGTTACTTCTTCAAATAGTCAGGAAAGTTTTCCCTTTCAGGAAAGCGTACTAGCATGTGCGTATTTTATCATGTGTTCCCGACACTCTCTAATTTCTGGCTAATGCGCATAATTTTTTGGGTTATCAGTTACTTTACCTTCATTTCATGTTCCGCGCCTTATTGGTTTAATTGCCTTGTGTTAGT
This sequence comes from Hypanus sabinus, assembly GCF_030144855.1. NCBI lineage: Eukaryota > Metazoa > Chordata > Chondrichthyes > Myliobatiformes > Dasyatidae > Hypanus > Hypanus sabinus. Next base: position 81,734 of record NW_026781343.1, read on the forward strand.
TTGTGTTTTAGAACAAAAATCTTCCCGCTCCTCTAGTCTTGCACACTTGTCGAGCTGCTGGATCGCATGTCCTTTGTTATTATGCTGCCTTTGCCTCTCCAGACACACGTGATTGGTGTATTACCTCTGGAATATTTCCTCCTGCAGATGAATGTGTCCTACGCCTTCTGATTGCTGTCTGAAACTGTCTGACATTGCAGCTTTGCCACCATACCTGCTACTGTCCCATTACCATCAACCTTCCCCAGATAGAAACGGATGTCTCTGTAATTCCCTTTATTCCATTATAATTTGGACATATCTAATTTTAGCTTCTCCCTCTCAAACCGCAGGATGAATTCTATTCTATCATATTATGATCACTGCTTCCGAAGGGTTCCTTCACAGTGCCGATCAAATCTCAAAACCAGATGCATCCTTTCATTTGTGATACCACGGGAAGCCATCGCTCCAAGGAACAACGAATCCGCCAAGGCAAGGTTACAGTTCAAATTTATACGGCGAATCTAATCACACGAGATCAGCAGGCCTGAAGCCACTGTTTCCACAATCTACACAAAGTTATCATTTACACAATAATTTCCTCATTAATCGGAGCATAATAAAGACCTTTAATAACGCTGCCTCTCAGACAGCGGCCAACCGTTCCTCTTTAATAACATTGATCTATTATTAGTGCAAGTAAAATAGGCTCATTCTGCTTCTTATCATATAATGCCCATGATTCCGTTAACCTTGGTCATTTTTCCTTCGACAATCTTCTCCTTTTTGTTTGCCAGATCCATCCCACTCCTCCTACTTGTCCGGATTCGGGACTTCCTAATCTGAAGAGAGCGGCCACATGTCTAAACACGCGTTTTCATCACATTAGGAGTCAAAAGATGGTAGTTTCAATTGAATAAACATTGACACGTGTCCGGGGCAGAACCATGGCCTTAAGGCACAAGTACATCGGATAACCAGTACAACATTTGAAATTAACGCCAATATCAGACCGCAGTGTGTCCTGTGATGGCATAGGTGACTCCGACCACAAAATTTAGGGTCATACGATATTGTAAAGCTATTGTGCTTGCAGCTAATATATCAGCGGATAATTATTTTCTCTTCAATTACGTAATCTCCGGAGTTAAGGCAGTTTCATTTTTTAGTGGGATGTAGTCACCCGCGTCAGTTCTTGAGCTGTTCTCCCTGCCGCATGCAGAGGAAAAGTAAGCATCCGGAACGTTTCTGTAAGCGTAATCCCCCTCTTTCTTCGCGGATGGGCAAGGGGTGTTTGAGTTATGAGAGAGAAGTACTGCCGGTACTACAAATCCAGGGTAGCGACATCCAGTCCAGTTCTGACGTAACCAGGGGTAACGACGGGTATCCAGTATTTGCTATTTATTAATCGTCAGCACCTTTCAGAGTTGCAAAGATTACGGTACAATAAGTCAGTCTTCTCTCTGCAGCTACTCCTTCCTATTAACTGACACGGCCTTTTATTTTTTTCGGCACCAGCACTTTTCATCTGTTTGAGTAGCGACAGACAATCGAGGCACATTGTGATTTGTTAAATAATCGATTGGCATAGACCATTCACAAATCAATGTCCATTAATTAATATCGAGCTGATTGATATCCATGTAGTCTTGTTCTTCTGTTGATTATCTTCTCTATCCTGTAGCCATTCCTTCCCCTTGTCTGGCCATTAATAGGAGTTAAAGCTGCTGGCTATTTTAAAGAAGCATTCTCGCTCGGTTTTATTGAAGGGAAGAGGCCACAACGGGCACAATCCCTGCTTCATGCGGAGGAATCTCCCTATAAATTCAACAACTAACTAAATTAGTTGCATATGTTGCATATACATAAGCTAAGCCCAAATAAGCACCATAGGATTTCCCCGGCATAGTGAAGTCGAATATTCAAAACAACCAAAGTAATGAAAGGAATTCAACTTTCCGACTTCAGTGCTTCAGCAGAAGGTAACTTGCAGTTGGTGTCGTGTATCCAGTTAGACTTCCACAGCAGTCCTTGTCCCCAGGATCACCTGATAGGCCCTTCTTAGCAGAGACTTTGTTAGGCGTCGTTTCATGTACAGGGTCTCTAGGTTGAAAAGCCTGAGTACATTTCTTCCTCCCCCGCCAGAGGTAGGGCGGCACCTGCCTGTCCTTGATTTGCTCTTATTGCTTAGCCGAGTGTTTTAACAATTTCTATGGCTTCCTCATCGATCCAGTACAACGACGTTCGTGCACTATTCAAAGCAGACGCCACCCCGCTGGTACCGGCCTTCACATTAATTTCCGGAAGCCAAGTTTATCGTCTTCGGAAGCCACCATACTTTTGCTGCACAACGCTCTGACAGTCCGGCACGTTTTAGCTCTCACTTTATCATTTCTTGTCCGAGTCACCTCATGTTTAGATACACCCGCAGTGTCTATGTCAGTACATACAATCAGGCTCTGAATCTTACCACCGCATTAAATAGTGACGTGCACATCGTGTTTTATAGTATTGCTATTTTTATTGTGTTTTTATATGTGGTGTGCATCGGAATCCAGTAATAATCGTTTCACTCTTCTTTATGCTCTCCAACTGATGGGTAACAATAAACAATCCCAAACCTTGAGAATTGTTATCGGGTTGGAGTGACAGAGAGATACAGACTGATCAGAGAGCAAAATTAATGCCGAAAACGCACAAACGAAACAATAGTTGTCGGCATTCTAGTACCGTTACGTATCGGTGTTTCTCTGAATAGGTTATTCAATGAAAGTTATTGAAAGCAAGTCAAATCGAAGCTCTTATGCGATCTTCAACTATCGTCACAGGGTCATTATTCCCTGACCGGTGATATTCAACAACTTCACAATGAGCAGAAAATAATGTGCTTTCTAACGACTTTTCGAGTTGGTGGTCCTGTGAAGGCAATGACGGGGTAGGAGTGCGCTGGAGTGGGCGCTGGTGAGGGACGGGTGGTATCAGCGATGAAAGCTAAAAAGAATCGTCATGAAACCTAGTACATGAGTACAAAGGAACATTCAGACATAGCATAACGTTTACAGTTCTCAGGTCACTGCAGTCCAAATACATTTGTCACGGCAATGAACAGAGCTGACAAAGATACAACTATCAACAATGATCATTGTTTACAGGACAGCATCTGGACAACGTATGGGTACACATGACCTTTACCACGGGGTCAATGCTCCAAGTAACTTTTGAGGGTGGATGCAGTGTAGAGCTCGCGAAAAAAGGCTCCAGACAACAGGAAATGAAGTTCCACTAACGATGGAAGGATGGCTGGAATCTATTCGGCGGATAGATTTAGTTCCCGCAGTACGGGAACCTCCTTTTGGGAAAGAGAAATCAAAATTTGATTCCGCTGATGGTATGTTAGCTTCATCTTCATTCACCATTCACGGTAGATTCTAACGGGAGGCTTCAAATGCAAAGGAGCCACAACTCCCCTCAGGCAAAACAACGCAGGTCGCTGAAGAAACAGCCCCAGGTAGGACACGTGGTAGTGAGATCGGGACAAGGAAGAACCTGGCCAGCGTTGACTCCTTTCTAGCTTTTCTATTCTTTGTCCTTTTTTGGGGGGCGGGGACGTCCTGGAAACTTTGTAAGTACACACAGGCGTTTTAGGTTGTGTAAATTTATTTGTGTATTAGATGATACAATAAGCACAGAATCTGCCCGTCCTTAACTAATCATTATAACTGACGGGTAATCTTTCACACAGTATAAAGTGGTGTCAACGTGGGCAAAACATCGTTCACTGAATGGCCTATCCGATGCTGTATATAATGTTCTCCATTTAATTAAATCTTCACAACATCCCCAACTTTAAAAGCACCGTGCACTAGCTAATGTGCCAGTATGATAAAATGACTGCTGAACGATTTTTGCCATGACAATTCAGTTTCCATTGAAGATTTTGAAATGCGACAAGAAATTTAGCCGCAGGTATGCAGAACATTATCCACGGAGCAACTCTTATTTTGGAATTAATGAGTAGAGTTTTGGTTTCACTACCTGACCCCTGATACCTAGAACTTCCATCATACTGCCAGTATCACGGCCAACATTGATGCAAAACATTTATTCAGTCCGTCCGCCATTTCATTATCCGCCATTACTACCTCTCGATCATCGCTTTCCTGCCCGATTTCCACTTTCGCCTCTATCTTTCAGTTTGTCTATGTGACGATACTGTTGGAAACTTCTTTAATATTATTTGCTAGCATAATTTTGTATTCCTGGTTTACATTCTTAGTGACTTTTTAGTTGCCTTCTGTTGTCATTTAGAAACTTCCCAGTCATTGAATTCCCATTAATTCTTGCTCTACTACCTGCCTTCTCTATGGCTATTATGTTCAAAATGTCTTCTCTTGATCGCCACGTTTGTATCATCTTTCTTTTAGAACACATCTCCTCTTTAGGGTCGCAAACTCGAGGAAATCAGCTTGCTGCGTTCCACCAGCATTTTGTGTATGTTGCTTCGCCGAGTCCTGACGAAGGGTCTCGGCCCGAAACTTCGACTGTGCTTCTTACTATGGATGCTGTCTGACCTGCTGCGTTCCACAAGCATTTTGTGTGTATTGCCTCTCTTTGATATGTTTATATCCCGTTTCTTCAAAAATTATTTACGGAAATATACAGCCGTTGCTGCTCTTCTGTCATTCCTGTCAATATTCTAGGAGATCTTGGAGTCCCTGTTCATCAGTCACTGAAGGTGAATGAGCAAGTGCAGCAGGCAGTGAAGAAGGCTAACAGAATGTTGGCCTTTATTACAAAGGGAATTGAGTACAAGAGCAAGGAAATCTTCTTGCATTTGTACAGGCACATGGTGAGACCACACCTGGAGTATTGTGTACAGTTCTGTTCTCCAGGGTTAAGGAAGGACATCCTGGCAGAAGAGGAAGTGCAACGTAGATTTACAAGGTTAATTCCTGGGATGCCAGGACTGTCTTACGCAAAGAGGTTAGAGAGACTGTGCTTGTACACGCTGGAATTAAGGAGATTGAAAGGGGATCTAATTACAACATATAAGATTATTAAGGGATCGGACAAGATATAGGCAGGAAATATGTTCCAGATGCTGGGAGGGTCCAGTACCACAGGGCATGGTTTGAGAATAAGGGGTAGGTCATTTAGGACAGAGTTAAGGAAAAACTTCTTCTTCCAGAGAATTGTGGGGGTCTGGAATGCACGGTCTCGGAAAGCAGTGCGGGCCAATTCTCTGGATGCTTTTACGAAGGAGCTTGATAGATATCTTATGAATAGGGGAATCAAGGGATATGGGGACAAGGCAGAAACCGGGTATTGATAGTAGATGATTAGCCATGATCTCAAAATGGCGGTGCAGGCTCGAAGGGCCGAATGGTCTACGTCTGCCCCTATGGTCTATTGTCTGTTGCCTGTTGTTCTTTTTCAATCAATTCTGGCCAACTCCTTTCTCATGCCTCTGTAATTCTCTTTACTCCCCTGTAATTCCAGTGCATCCCGTTTCAGCTCCCTTTTCTGATGTTTCAGTGTGAATTCCTTCATGTAGTTATCATTTTCTCCAAAGTGCTCTTTTAGCAAACACCCTAATCAATTCTGGCTAATTACACAGCACCTAATCTAGAATAGTTGTTCCCTTCCCCTAGTGGTCTCAACGACAAGCTGCTCGAAAAAGCCACCTCGCAGGCATTCTGAAAATTCCCACCATTCCCACCATCAAGCACAAACCTGATCTTCCCTGTTTCCCTGCTTATTGAATTCCACCTTGACTCTTGCTACCTTGTCCTTTTAGCATGCATTTCCTATTTCCCGTTGTAATTTGCAGACCATATCCCTACTCTTGTTTGTGAGGTATGTAATGTCCTGAATCATGGGAAGTTCCGAACTACAGATCCGCTGGGGTGTCCACAACACTCTCTGCTGAGTCCGGCGCACTTCCAGAAAATATAACACCGCCAGTCCAGTATTCACATATTTCGATTTTGCCTGCCTTTGCAATCTTGCCCTATCATCAGCCTTACAATGCTAGAAGTCTCATTACACGTTGCACTGTTTGTCAAGCAACTACCACATTTTCAGAACTATCACGCCTGTTCCCAGCCCCCTGCCAAATTAATTTAAACCCACCTTAAATATTCTAGCCATCCCATTGGATTCCTGTGTAATCCTTCCCTTTTGTATAGATCGTACCCTCACAAGAATCTCCTCCACAATCTCAAATGCAATCTCATTAATGTCAGTGAGCTAAACGGTAACAATTCGTCCCAGTGTTCAAGGACCCCAGCGATAATAATCACTCTTCAAAGATTTTCTGTCTGGCGTCAGTGGTCGCATAGCCAGCACTTGTAATATACACGACCCTGCACCAACTCACATGGCTGCACGTGACCCTGATCGTGGGGTGGAGCCAGAGTAGCGGGTTAAGCAGGTGGGCTAACTATGCTGAAGTGGACCAGCCGACTAGCGGAGGAAAGGGCATCTTACATCACTTTATATTGTCTATCTGCACAAAAATAATTCCGTACATTTTTCCGTGGAGAGGTAGATAAAGAACCTAAAGAATGAAAAAAGGTGCAGCTTGTGTTCAGTGTTGCAGATAATGAAACACCCCGGGGAACCTAAGAATATCACTTGCAGCTTTATACAGATTTCTACTTTTCTGATGTCCGATGCTGTCAATACAGCATGCATCTAAACAAACAGTAGCATGCAAAAGTTTGGGCTCCCCTGTTCAACATTTCTGTTACTGTGAATAGTTAAGTGAATGGAAGATGAACTGATCTCCAGTGGTCATAAAGTTATTGCCGAAACATTATTTTCAACATTTTACGCAAGATTGGTGCATTGTTTTTGCTTTGTACAATTTAAAGTGCAAAGAAAGGAAATGAGCACCGTGCAAATGTTTGGGCAACCAAAGAGATTTATTTTCTCAGATAACTTTTACCAAGGTCTCCGACTTTAAATAGCTTGTTAGGGTTATGGCTTGTTCGCATTCTTCGTTAGGAAAAACCAAGGTGATGCAAATTTCAAAGCTTTATTAATACTCTAACTCCTCAAATCTTGTCCCACGATCAGTATATCTGGACTCCTCTAAGCAGCTGCCTAGCACTCTGAAAATCAAAATAAATGATTCCCACATAGCAACAGAAGGCTACAAGATGATAGCCATGCGTTTTCAGGTAGCCGGTTCCTCAGTTTGTAATGTAATTAAGAAATGAACGGTTAACAGGAACGGTGGTGGTCAAGTTGAGGTCTAAGAGACCAAGCAAACTTTCCGAGAGTACTGCTCGTAGGATTGCCAGAGAGGCAAATCAAAACCCCGTTTGACTGCAAAAGACCTTCAGGAAGATTGATCAGACTCTGGAGTGGTGGTGCACTGTTCTACTGTGCAGCGACACCTTCATGGAAGAGTCATCAGAAGAAAACCTTTCCTGCATCCTCACCACAAAATTCAGAATTTTGCAACCGAACATCTAAACGAGCCTGATGTATTTTCGAAACAGGTTCTGTGGACTGATGAAGCTAAAATAGAACATTCTCTTCTCCACATGTTAAGCACATGGGTAGACCGATCATTCTTTGGCATTTGTTGCAGCCACTGGCACGGGGAACATTTCACCGGTAGAGGGAAGAATGAATTCAATTATATACCAGCAAATTCTAGAAGCTAACATCACTCCGTCTGTAAAAACCTGAAGATGAAAAGGATATGGCTTGTACAACAGGATAATAATCTTAAACACACTCCGAAATCCACAATGAACTACCTCAAGAGGCGCATGCTGAATGTTTTGCATTGACTGGCACAGTCCCTCGACATAAACAACATCAAGAATCTGTGGATAGACCTCAAAATAGCAGTGCATGCAAGACGGCCCAAGAATCTCACAGAACTAGAAGCCTTTTGCAAGGAAGAATGTGCGAAAATCCGTCAAACAAGAATTGAAAGACACTGAGATGGCTACAAAAAGCGTTTAGAAACTGTGATAATTGCCAAAGGGCGTGTTACTAAGTACTGACCACGCCGGATGCACAAACGTTTGCTTCGGGACCTTTTCCTTTTTTTTGTTATTTTGAAACTGTAAAAGATAGATTAACTATAAGTAATCTTTATTAAAATATTGAAGAAATGTGTCATATTTTACTTTATGCCTTTTGGAAATCAGGTCATCTTTTGCTCGCTTAGCTATTCACAGTAACAGAAATTTTGATCAGCGGTGCCCAAACTTATGCGTACCACTGTAGTTTTAACATATTCACACTTAAAATATTGTGAAAAAAGCTGCAAATAAATGTTCAGGTTTGTGATGTTTCAGCGAGGCCGTGTAGAACAGCAAAGACAATTATTGCACATCACCAATCAGATGAATTGCAGTCTGAAATAGATGTAGTTCACCCGTTGTAGTTCAGCACATGCAGTGTCATTGAATTCGCCACGTGTTTGTGCACAATAAAATAAGACACCGAATTAGAGAACTGGTGGCTGCTTGTTTCTGTGTGATCTACAGTGGGGGAAGAATTGTCCAAAGTTACAGCATTCCCTTTGCTTGCTAATAACTACAAAGTATTCTCATAGAAATATGCTGATGCCCCTGAATCCTATCCCTGAATCCTACCAAGGCATCCTATCACACCGACTCTTTACACCAAGCGGAACAGCATCAGCTACCGTACAGTGGCAATGTGCGTATGACTGCGGCGTGGCCTCTTGTATGGGATACGGGTACGGCCACGGGTTGTAAGGAAAATGTGATTTAATGTTATTCCATGCTTCTTTCTGATTCAAGACATCAAGAATTCGGAAGGATGTGAGACACAAATGCTGAAGATTATTAAACGACTGCTTAGTGAGGATGATATGAGAAATACCATTCAGCCCCTTGTGAAAAAGCAGGAAGACTGTGTGCAAAGCATACTTAACGACTACGAGTCATCTGATACAAATTGTGCTGGATGGAACCAAGTTGCTGATAACTAATTACATAATTCTCTGTCTCTTTCTGTCTCTGTCTCTCACACTATCACTCTCTGTCTTCCCACACCCGAACGTCTGCCTTTCTTGTCTACTCACCACAGAAGTCCAAAACGAGAGCACGTTTACATAGTAGCTGGTAGTCGTTTCTCTCTCATAAAACTTCCTCATTATAAGTTAATACCTCTGTGCTTTTGAAACACTGTTTTCTGTTTCCCATTTGTACCAACGCCAAGGAGGATACAGATGCGATTTTCGACTAATTTACCTCTTTCCTTACACGAGATATTATAAGGAAAATACAAATATTGGGTTATTATTTTTGGACCAGCTTGTTCGTCTTTAAATTGTGTTACCCCTCCGGACCGTTATGAGATATATTTATTTACTTACTTATTTATTTGTAATTTCAGGATATGTCAAAACTGCAGCACGAATCTACACAATTGTTCTTCAACTACAAGGTAAACAAAGGATTCACTCTACCTGTCATTTCATGGAACATAATAGGCATCTGCTTTTTGAAGGAAGTCTGCTGACGTCGATCTAATTAATAAGCGTCAGATTCACACAGTTCCCCCAGTTTCAGCGAGAGCAGCCTCTACTGGCACGGGCAGACATCGGCAGCGATACAAAGAGGGAGAGAGTAGCTTGTTCCGTAATGGATAAAAATCTGGGAACAGCAGCGTGGAATATAACGGGAAATCGGAATAATGTCTTCTGAATGGTTCCACTTATTTTTGCAGATGATGGTTGGATATCAGTAGGTTTTCGAATCACGTATATGTTTATCACCATTCGAGTGATTTTCTTCCCCGTCCTCGCCATCATTGCACTTCCCGGTGAGTCTATTTCCAAAGTTAACTTAAAAAAGAATACCTAACCACGCATTTTCCTCCTCAGCTGTAACTCTCGGAATAATAAATAATACCGCTGTCACACATATCAGGTGTTAATTAACTTGTTCTTTACTGTATGTACGTCGATCATTTACTGTCCTGAGGAGCCTGTCTAAGAGTATATGTGCTAGCAGTTGTGATGATCCGCAGCCGGTTTCCGAAAATGATTTGACGTATCAGTCGTGTTTAATGGCCCTGTGTCTGGATTCGGTGGGATTTTGGAGAATGTGGTTAGGGGACCAGGGATGCTTTCCTGTAATTGAAAGGCTGAGGTTGAACGGTCCTGCAAGGGATGCATCCGAAAGGGTATTGGGCCAAAGAGCCTAGCCTCGGAATAGATGAGCGTCCCTTTAGGAGAAAGATGAGGATGAATGTCTATTGCTAGTGGCAGAGTGCCTTTCGAATTAATTGTCAACAAGCGACTGTCGTAGCCACATAACTGGGCATATTTGAAGCGGAGTATGATAGGTGCGTAATTAACAGGGGGATCAAAGGTTATGCAGGGAGTGCAGGAGAACGGTGTTGGGAAGGAAATACATTAACCGTCATGGATCTTGTGCTTTGGCCCCTTTGCCCCATTAATGCTCTGTATGCAATTAGCAAATTTCTGATGAATAAACTTGCATACAATTGTTACACGCCGCCGCCTGACATTTTTAAAGAACACCCTATTTTCAACCACTCTATCCTTGACTCAAGAGTGTCTGTTGTGAATTGTGTTTCCCTTCCACCACGACCGGTGCTGCCCTCACCATTCTCTGTTGTGATATCACTCCTTCCCAACCAAATTAAGGGAAGAGACTGGGTCTCCTTGTCCTCAGGTAAAACGCCAAGAACATCTGCAAACAACATATTCTCCATAACTTCCACCATCTCCATAGCGTCTCTACAACAAGGCACGACATCCCCTCCACAACTTCGCTGTCCGAAGATTGTTCACTGACGACCTTATTGTTTACTCTTCATTGCCCACAAGTCTCCCCTATTTCTGTCACCATAATTCAGATATTATCTTTACAGAGGCACTGGTTGTTCAAGCACAACGGAGACCACATTGGTAACATACTTCACTTCCAGTGTCCGCTCCTTACAAGAAATAAAATGCTCATAATCTATCCACCTAAATTTCGAAAGCCAATTGTCAGCAATGACGTCATTTTGAATCCCTGTCAGGCCAAGATCCTACCGATGCCACGGACAGAATTGTCCTGAAAGTCGTTATGAGCTTGGAGGAGAGACATTTCGGGACAAAGGCCCCAAAGAATGACCACAGTTACAAGGCAGATAGGGCCATTGAACATTGAGTTTTGTTATTGTATTCGTAATAATATCGGCAATGACCGAGACGGCTGCCAGAAAAGTTCGCTGTATTATTATAAATCTTCGCGTTGTAATGCAAGACACAGACACTGAAGTAAGAGGGAGAAGACGAGGTGTATCATGAAAGCAAGTAAAGTGGGGAGGAAACGACGCTGGACAAAACACAGGCCCTGGGCAAGACGAGGAGACAGGGTATGAGCCAGGACTAGAGTAGTAACGTATGACCTAGACGAGGAAATAGAAACTGGGAACGAGGAACCTGGACAAGGATTCCGACCCAGAGACTGGACAGGGGCCCGGAACCTTGGTCTTCACTCTGGTTCTTACTCCGGTTTTAGGCTAGCGCTGAACGTGGCAAGGCAACAGGACGAGACGTGCGTGCCGGATGCAGGACTCCAGGACTGGACGAGGACATGAAGCTCAGATTTGGTTTTGATCGAGGGAGAGCAAGAACACAGAGCCTAGTTCGAGGGACAGCAAAGCAGAAGCGGGGAGAGGCGTAGCTGGACGCGGATACTAGTCCAAGAGGAGACTGGGACTCATTGCCTTGGCTACGACTTGGATTTGGACATGGACTGGAACCTCCTCGGAGCCTTGGATTTGAACTGGAACCTCTTCGGAGCCTTGGATTTGAACTGGAACCTCTTCGGAGCTTTGGATTCGAACTGAAAACTCTTCGGAGCCTTGGATTTGAACTGGAAACTCTTCGGAGCCTTGGATTTGAACTGGAAACTCCACGCAGCCTTGGACGTGAGAACCGAGACTTGGACTGGAGCGCAGGAATAGAGAACACAGAGCCCGGACCCCTCTTTGGAAACAGGACGTGGGCCAATGCTTCACACAGATCAGGATGCCTCCTTGGGGCAGGACATAGCACCGGGATTCATACGCGGTCACTAAACACAGGGACTCAAAGAGATAGATCCAAGCTCAAAGATAGATAGTTACTTCTGTTGGCGTGGCAGGGCTTCGGTTTCACTCCGGCGGCTAAACTTGACGGCGATACAGGCGAGGATGCAGTCATGGGCAAGGCTTCAGGCGTGGGTAGCAGGCAGGAGTTCAGGCGTAGGTATCCGGCAAGCCTTCAGGCGTAGGTTTCAGGCTGGGGTTCAGGCCAGTTTTCAGAGGGAAAGAAGGGAAAAGTCCAGCCTCAGGGTAAAGGCAAGAACGCTGACTACACGGACCGGACCATCTGCGTCGCTCATTATGCTTTCGCATCACTGACAGAACAACAATATATGAATTTAAATACGTCTGTCAGCTGAACCATACTACTAAAATGAATCGCAGATATCACTGTCAGTAATGACACTGGTTATCCAGATCTAGCTCAGATTATTTTCGATTGGTGTATTGAATTGGCAATTCTCGCTGATCTGATAACAAATACAGTGACTATAGAACACCCTTGTAATCATGAGTACTGGCATGGATCGCAGGTATGTCTGTTATTTTTTATTATTTTTTTTAGTTCTCTAGGCGGTGTCACTCTTTATTTGTGCTGTTTCCTACACGCATGCAGAGCTCGTCGACTTCATCAACTTTGCCATCATCTTCCACCCTGCCCTCAAATTTACCTGGTCCATTTCCGATACTACCTTCCCATTTCGCTATCTTTCTATCTTAGGTCTACATTTGTGTTTGTAATGCTTGATTTCAAACGGTTTATTAATGGAAAAGGTATGGCTCCCAAAACAGTCTTAGCCGAAATAGCATCGTTTCTTTCTCGTTGCCTACTTTCTTGTATTCTACGTCTGTAAGTTAATACCAATCATGAAAAAGAATGCTTGCTAGGCAATCCGCTTCATAAAAAACGAAATTCGTAAAGTGAAACAATTTTAGATATAGCAGAGACTGAGACACATGAGAGCAGGTTGAAAAAATGAAGGCAACGAAAGCTGTGGGAGCACGCGCGCGTGCATTCGCGCGTGCACAACTGATCCGGCCCGCATGAAGTCGCATTTCTCTCAATCCGGCCTGTGACCTAAAATGAGTTTGACATCCCTGCTCTACAAGATCTGACAAGTATGGATGGAGGGAAGTTACAGTGTCTTGAAAATGTACTCACATATTTCTTATTTTCCACAGAATAACCCAAAACAGGGGAAACTGTAAAACATTAGAACTAAAACTCAAAAACTGAAATTTGATAGTTCAGAATTATTCATTGACTCTTGCAGCTATTACAGCCAGTAGAATTTTTGGATAAGTTTCTATTAACTTTACACAACTGAATGAAGCAAGACTTGCCCCATTCCACCTTTCAGAGTTGCTCAGACTGCGCCAGGTTAGTTGGCAGCGTCAGTGGACAGCAATTCTGAGGTCTTTAGAGAGATTTGATTGGCCTAAGTTCGGAACTCTTACAGGGCAATTGAAGGACAGAGTAACTCAGCTATAAATTCATGTCTTTTTGTCTCCCGCCCTACTTAAATAACAGAGAGATAGTTGCAATCTTCCATTCTGCTAGAACAATTTCAGAATTTAGTGATTTTTTGAATGGTCGTTACTAATGACTTTAGCATCTCCTCAGCTATCTCTTTCCGAACGCTAGGGTCTGGTCCATATAGCCCGGGTGACGTATCTACCGTCAACCCTTTCATCATCCCAAGCACCTTTGCATTAGTAAGAGCAATTGCGCTCGCGCCTGCCCTAAGACACTTTGGACTTTTAAGCAGACTGTTAGTGCCTTTCAGAATCAAGGTCAACGCATAATATAGAATTCATCCGCCAGTTTTTGAAGTGCATTACACCCACACCGCGGTCATTTTACAGTGTGGCTATATCCATATTTGTCTCTCTTACACTGTATATTGGATAGAGACTTTTAGTCTATTATTTCATGTACGTAAGTAGTGCTCCTTACTGCGTGTTATTTCTGTTGCATTCCACATTAAAATGACTGAGAGCATATCGAAGTGGCATGGCCCAGGACTGAGAACGAGAAAGTATCCGAGATTTGGATGTTTTAAGTGCCGTGCCAGATTATAAATGTGGTGTCATGGATGCCCCGAGTTCCCCGTTGAAGGGGGAGGAGGGGGTATTGTCACATCCCGATCGACAATTTCCCATTTTATCCTAATTTGCTTTGATTGCGCCACCGTTCCGACATTTAATTTCCCATTAGTTTCTAATTCTCTTTGTTGAAAGAGAACACACCTGATTTCCATCAAAACCTGAAGCATAAGGATCCCGGCTTTCCAGCCACTTGGTTACAGCCAGATCCTGGGTTTTGCTTGTGTTCTAATTCACGTTTCCCGGCTGCTCAAGACCATGTGTTCTAAGTTTTGCTCCAGTTTCAAGGTTTACCTATGAAACTCCGTCTGTCTGTATCAAGGCTCCGTGTCAAGATCCCTCCTGTTTGTTGTTTAACGTTCACGTCCGCATCAGATTCCTAACTCAATCTCCATGCCTGTGTTCGCTTCATTCGCTCGTTGCAACACATGGGCTTATAGGATTATGAAGACAGAGTATGCTTGTGAGTAAAATTAAGAAGCTACAATGAATAACAGAGCCTGACGGGAGTTATGTACACATCTCTCAGTCGTAACGAGGATGCGGGCTACAGATTGCAGTAGGGGAGATACAAGGAATGTAAAAAGGCCGAAGTTATGGTAGCCATAAAAGTTTCAATGGTCAGGACGTTTGGGAAAATTAGGTTGGTGTTGGATCCCAAATGATGGATTTTGTAGTGTTTCTGCACGACGAGATTTAGAGCAGCTTGTGATTGAGCACGCTACAGTAAGTGCAAGCTGTATTTGTTGATGTATAATCAGGCTGTGATCAGAATTCACGCTGGGGTTTGGGAGGTAGAAGGTACAATCATATGAGTATGACAGTGAAGTACCACATAGGCAGGAGAGTGCAACTGGCCAAAGTTGATTAGAAGGGGGCATGAGCACGGGCGATGACGGAGCAGCAATGCCTGGTGTCTCTGGGAGTAAATCAGAAGGCACGAGATAGATAAATGTCAAAGGTGAAGAAATAGTGTAAATGGAGGATGAAGCAAAAAAACAACATAACTTATTCAATAACTGAATAATTTGTAGGAAATTAAAGGATTAAAAAAATAAGAACTAAAAGCAATAAAACAGCAATAAGAAAAAATGAAATCAAAAGTTACAATAGTTAATGATATAAAAGACAATATCAAAAGCGTTTTTGGGTGTGCGGGGACTAAAATACAGACAACAGTAGAATATGATTCTGAAAAGTTCGTGATTAACAATGTCCGACAAATTTACTAAGCATTTTGTGTTGATCATCATTGCGAAATACACCATAACCATGCCAAAATTTAGATGTCGAGGTCACAAGTGAGAGTAGTTGCCAATACTGGGAAGAAGGTGGTTGGTAGCCGACAGGTCGGGAAGTGTCTGAAATGATTGTGGAGGCATTAGTATTCGATAATTTTCAATAGTCACGAGCTTCTTGAATGCCATCAGGGAAATGTACATTTGCAAATGCCACTCCGCACTTTAAGAAGGGAGTGAGGCAAAAGACGGGAAATTATAGGCAACAGGAAACACAGATGGAGAACAAAGGCCAATTCATTTCACTCACGCAGGTGTCACGTGTTCAAAGCCACAGATGCAAATTCATCCACAGACAAAAGTCAGAGGACTTCCTGGAATCGGGCGGTGAAGTGGGACAGGGAGAAAGAGAGAGAGAGAGGATGATAAACAGAAGGGGGTAGCTGTTTGCGAGGGAGGGCCAAAGAGATGCCCGGCCCTTTGTGAGGGTGAAAATTCAGTTTGTCTGCAAAACATTCCAAGTTCTTTACACTTGCTTCTGTGGCTGTTACAATTCTAATACTGACATCCGTCTGGTTAATTCTGCCCTGTTATGTGCTTCTATTTGCCACCAAATGCGAACAGACTGAGAACAGAGAAGTTCTCTCATTATCGAACAGGTAACATCTGGTGAAAGGTCACAGGCTGAAAAAAAAAGTATTGCTGTAATGTGACGTGTTGTGGGGGGGACGGGAAGAAGGAGAAAGTGTTGGACTGTAGAGCTGAGAGAGGAGGAGAAAGAGTCACAGAGTCCTAGAACACAGAAAAAGGCCGTGCGGAATTTGAATTTGCATGTAGATTGGGAAAATCAGGCTGCTACAGGAACCGAAAAGAAGGAAATATTAGAATGCCTATGAGATGTTTTTTTACCGCAGCTTGTGGTTGCATCAGTGATGATAATATGAACTGATTGTGCATCTGCGTCTTTTTTTCACTGTGGACGACAGTATGTCAGAAATGCGGCAACGTAGGAGGGCACCGTCGGTGTGGGTGACTCAAATATATATGTATAACTTTGTCGATTTATATCGTCCATAAATTTGCCATATAGTCATATAAACCTATACGAATTACTGCACGGAGACTGGCCATCTAGGCCTTCTAGTCCGTGCCGAACGCTTACTCTCACCTAGCCCCAGCGACCTGTACTCAGCCCATAACCCTCAATTCCCTTCCTGTGCACATACCTATCCAATTTTACTTTAAATGACAATATCGAAACAAGATCTACAACTTCTACTGGAAGCTCGTTCCACACTGCTCCCATTCTCTGAGTAACGAAATTCCCCCTCGTGTTACTCCTAAACTTTTGCCCACTAACTCTCAAATTATGTCTTCTTGTTTGAATCTCCCCTACTCTCAATGGAAAAAAAGCCTATCCACGTCAACTCTATCTATCCCTCTCATAATTATAAATAACTCTATCAAGTCTCCCCTCAACCTTCTACGCTCCAAAGAATAAAGACCTAACCTGTTCAGCCTTTCTCTGAAACCCGATTCCCACTGCTATTGTTGGCAGAAGTTCAGATGGTGATGATGAGGTGAACAGGAGTGAGATAGATCAGCTTGTTCTGTGGAGTCAAAACAAAAAGTTTGTACTTAACGTCAGTGAGACCAAGGTATTGACTGTAGACTTCAGGAAGTTGAGGTCTGGGGATATCATACCAGTCTCCGTTAAGGGATCAGCAGAGGAAACAATGAGCGGTTTCATGTACCTGGGCGTCAACATCGGCGAAGAGCAACCCTGGACCCATCATTAATTCCGGAGAAGGCAGGCATTTGCTATAATTCATTCGGAGTCCGAGGAGTCTGGAAATGTCTCAAAGGAATTTGGCAAATTTCGGATAGCTGTACCGCAGGGAGCAATCTAACTGGTTGCATCACTCTCTGCTATTGGGTGAAGGTGCCACTGTTCAGGATCACAAAAAGCCACGGAAAGTGGCAGACTCATCCAGCTTCCAGTCTCCTCAACAGCAACGACATCTCAAATAGGCGATGTTTAGGAAAGCAGCATGCAGCATTAAAGCCCCTTTGCCCAGAGCATGCCCGCTTCTCATTGCAACCGTCAGGAGGATGTACAGGAGCTTGAAGCCACGCACTCATTGTCTCAGCAATTGTCACCGCCCACCACCATCAGGCATTAATGAATTATAAAGAATTTGTATAGATCTGTCAAGAGTTATTGGATTCTGGAATGGTTCTGGAGGTCTGAAAATTGTAAACATCGCTCCACTCTCTAAGAAGGGAGAGAGGCAGAACACAGACAGGTAGCATGACGTCAGCTGTAGGTAAGACATTGTAATTTATTATTAACAATGAGGTTTTGGGGAGCTCGAAGACACATGATAAAATAGACCGTAGTTCGCATGGTTTCCATGAGGGGAAATCATTCTTGATGAAATTGTTAGAATTATTTGTGGAAATAACAGGCAGGAAAGTAGTCAGTAAATGTTAACTGCAAGGACTTTTAGTACGTCTTCTAAATGATTTCGCAGATGACGCTAGAAACGGAACAATCGTGATAGGGGATTGGCTGATTGGAAAGAAACAATGAGTAGGTAAAAAGTCGACTTTACTGGTTGGCTCCCGGTGACTACTGTTGTTCGTTCAGCAGTTGCTCTTGGTTGGGGCCAATTCTTTTCACATTATATTCTGCCAATGATTTACATGGCAGAATTGACAGTTTTGTGCCAAGTGTGTGGATGATAAGTGGAGGTGTTGGTAGTTGTGGGAAAGTTATGTATCTGATTAAAACTTCGAAATATTAGGAGTATGGGCATTAGGTTTCCCCCATCTGTTTTTCTCTATGCATGGAAGATCCTCAGGAGGGCCCGTTTACTTCATTGCTACCCTTTTGCTCTTCATACAGCTGCAGAATTCTTTGTGATTATATTTCTCCTAGTCTACCAGAGCAAACTCATGCCTTATTTTAGCACTTTTGATTTCCCCCTTAAGTGCTCACTGGCATTTTCTATACTCAGGTACCTAAAGTTCCTTCCATTCCCTAATAATTGTGCACCCCTTTCCTCCTCGAACGGAGGAGCTGAATATCTCTTGTAAACCAATGTTTCCAAAATCTATTATGGTTGCTGTTTTTATTCTGACAGGATCACACACACTCTGTTCTCTCAAAATTTCATCTTCGAAAGCCTCCACATGCAAATCATACTTTTTGCCAGAAAGCAACCAGTACCAATCGGCACTTGCCACATCGTTTCTGGTAATGTGAAGACTAGCCTTTCTGAAATTTAGAAGGTCAACCGAGGAGCAGAACAATGTGCACCTTAATTGCCTTTAAACTGAAGACTCGAACATCTATTCGAGTGATTCTGGGTTAGAATCCAGCTAGTTCTTCGAAAACTTTCTGCTGTGGGTAGTGTTTCGAACTAGCAAACTCGTTCTCGTAAACAAACATGACCTGCAGCGTATCATTCCCCAACAGCAGATCAAGTATCGCACACCCTTGCTCTGTCATGTCGAAAACAATGTATCCCTGGAACAATGAGCAGATAGTGGAGTATCAGTTCCTCCTGCAACCTTGTCTCAATAGAGTCATGTTTCCACATGGTGACCACACCAGTCTCTCTGACAATACTCCTTGCATTGAAATACACATTGATACACACACAACTCAGAATATTAGTCTCGCTGTGCTCAACCTTTCAGTTCTGACTCTGTATGCAGACATCACAACATCATTCCCCGCAACCGCTCTACGATCTGTTCCATCACTCATGTTTTCAACTCACAGCCGCAACTCCAGTTTAAAATCAAGGCTCCCTTGCAGCGTGATGACAAAATCTTCACCACTTCTCTCCTAACTCCAGCACTGGGCCACGCACAGAATGGCGAGTTCGCTTAAACATAATGTTATATATCGTTTGCAAGTGACTATTTATGCACAATACAAAATCTCCTCAGCAGCTATGGCATGCGGAACGTCCGACCGCCTCCACTTGCTCCTTTAGATATCCCTCTCCTACTATGCAATCCAATGTCTCTTCGGGAACAGTGGCGAGCAGATTTGTCCAGGGCCGCAAAGGAAGCTGGATTCCTCATGATTAACTTGCCAGTTAAATAAGTTGTAAGGATAGCAAATGCAATATTTACATTTCATTCGAGAGGAAAAGAATATCAAAGGAAGGATGTAATGTTGAGGCTTTATGTGACATTTGTTCGATTACATTCGCAATATTGCAGGTAGTTTGGGGACCCTGATCTGAGAAAGGATCTGCTGTTATGGGAAAGGGTCCAGAGAAGGTTCATGGGAATGATTTTGTTAATGAAAGGGAGGAGCTTTTGATAGCTCTGGATCTGTCCTCACTGGAGCTTATAAAAATGGTTGGGGATCTCATTAAAGCCAGTTGCATATTAAAACAGAGCCTGAGTGGATGTGGAGACGATGTATCATATAATCGGGGTCATTAGAATCAGATGGTCCTTAGAATAGAAGAACATCCCTTTAACACAGTGATCAGAAATTTTTTTTACCAGAGAGTGGTGAATATGTGGAATTCATTGCCCTTTGCAGCTATGAAGGCTAAGTCATTGGGTATATTTACAGCAGAGATTAATAGGTTATTGATCTGGAAGGGTATTGAAGGTTAAGGGGAGAAGGCATGCATTATGGCAGAGTAGACTCGATGGCCCGAATGGTCTAATTCAGCCACTATGTTTTACCGAAAAATAACACAAGCCATAACTGTCATATCCCCATTAGTGTAAGAGCCAAAGGTAACAAGATCAAGGAACACGAGATGTTGAGGGAAATTTTGAGGGTTGGGTAAAATGAAGAAAGCAGATATTTCACAGGCAGAGTGAGATAAATACAGTAAGTATGAAAAATGTCAGAATGGTTAACAAGGACATTTGAATGACAAGGATGGATGTCATGAAATATCACTGTTAGAATTGGTGAAGGTAAAACCAAGGGTGTTTTCAAAGCAGATTTGGGGAAGATTGTAGCCAGCGACAGCAGATTGTTCATTAGTGAGGTGTCAATCTGGGCATGTAGCATGAATCTCTCATAGATGAACATGTCATCGATGTTCACAAAGTGAAAGGACCTGATTATTTAGACTCCCAACTGCGGGTTGGGAGGGTTTGGATATTGTTTGTCCAATGTGGTCAGGAAAGTTTTCTTCATCAATATGAAAAACTTCCAACTCGACAGATCGTGCCACTTGATCTCCTCTTTGGGAATGAGACAGACCAGACGGCAGAATTATGTCTCTGGGTGAATCCAGTGATCACATTTCCATTAGTTTCAAGACAGCTACGTAGGAGGATAAGACCTGTCCTCAGATTGAGTTTCTAAACTGGACAAAATATACATTTGATTGAATCAGAAGGGATCTGCTGGATGTGGATTCGGTTAAGTAAGAGACACTTGGCAATGGGAGGATCTCAGAAGTGGAATATTGAGTGCATGTTCATCTGAGAATAATAGGGAAAGCAAACAGGTTCAGGGAAGTTTTGTATCGAGAGATACTCAGGACCTGGTAAAGATAAGGGAGACACAAGTCAGGTCGAAGCAGGTCGATTCTAAGCAGTTCGGAGTTCAAAATTCAAAGTTCATAACAAATATCCTGCATGTCACCATACAAAACACAGAGATTAATTTTCTTGTGGACTCACACAGTAAATAGAAAAAAAAAGCGCAATAAAACCCTGATTTGATTATTTTGTGGATGTGACTAAACACAGTCAAAGAGGTAGATCAGTAGATGTAGTGAATGGAGTTCAGCAGAGTCTTTCATAAGGTGCCCCATGCAAAGCTTATTGAAAAAGTAAGGAGGCATGTTTTCCAAGGGGACATTGTTTTGTGGATTCAGAAGGCAAAGTGTGGTTGCAGACGGATCATATTCTATATGGTGGTCGATCACCAGTGGTGTGCCTCAGCGATCCCTACTCTTTGTGTTTTCATAAATGATCTGGAAGAGGAAGAGGAGGGATAGGTTAATAAATTGGCCGATGACACAAAGGTTGTGAGTGCTGTGGATGGTGTGGAGGGCTGTAAGAGGTTAGAGCGGTAAATCAATAAGTTGCAACACTAGGCTGAAAAGTGGTAGATGGAATTGCAACCAGATAAGTATGAGGTGGCTGACTTTTGTAGGTCAATTATGATCGTAGATTATAGTATTAATGATGAGGCTCTTGGCACTGTGGAGGATCAGAGGGATCTTGAGGTTGGAATCCATAGGACTGTCAAAGCTGTTGTTCAGCTTAACTCAGTGCTTAAGAAGTCATTGGCCTTCATCAACCCTGGGATTGAATTTAAGTGCCGAGAGGTAATGTTAATTCTATATAGGACCATGGTGAGACACAACTTGGAATATTGTGCTTAGTTCTGGTCATCTCACTACAGGAAGGATGTAGAACCGATAGGGAGGGTGCAGACAACACACACCAAATGTGCTGGTGGAACACAGCAGGCCAGGCAGCATCTATAAGGAGAAGCACTGTCGACGTTTCGGCCAGAGACCCTTCGTCAGGACTAACTGAAAGGAAAGATAGTAAGAGATTTGAACGTAGTAAGGGAAGGGGGAACAGCGAAATGATAGGAGAAGACCGGAGGGGGTGGGATGAAGCTAAGAGCTGGAAAGTTGATTGGCGAAATAGATACAGAGCTGGAGAAGAGGAAGGAAGAGGCCTCTGGAGAAAGAAAGAGGGGGAAGCACCAGAGGGAGATGGATAACAGGCAGAGTGATGGGCAGAAAGAGAGGGAAAAAGGGGGGAATCTAAAAATATCAGGGATGGGGTAAGAAGGCGAGGAGGGGCATTAACGGAAGTTAGAGAAGTCAATGTTCATGCCATCAGGTTCGAGGCTACACAGCCGGTATATAAGATGTTGATCCTCCAACCTGAATTTGGATTCATTTTAACAGTAGAGGAGGCCATGTATAGACATATCAGACTGGGAATGGGACGTGGAATTAAAAAGTGTGTCCACTGGGAGATCCTGCTTTCTCTGGCGGACCGAGCATTGGTGCTCAGCGAAACGGACTCCCAGTCTGCGTCGGGCCTCACCAATATATAATAGGCCACACTGGGAGCACCGGACGCAGCATACCACACCAGCCGACTCAGAGGTGAAGTGTGGCCTCAGCTGGAAGGACTGTCTGGGGCCGTGAATGGTGGTGAGGGAGGAAGAGTATGGGCAGGTGTAGCACTTGTTTCGTTTACAAGGATAAGTGCCAAAAAGGAGATCGCTGGGAAGGGATGGGGGGACGAGTGGACAAGGGAGTCGCTTTGGGAGCGATCCCTGCGGAAAGCAGAAAGAGTAGGGGAGGGAAAGATGTGCTTGGTAGAGGGATCCTGTTGCAGGTGGCGGATGTTACGGAGAATTATACGTTGGACCTGGAGGCTGGTGGTGTGGTAGCTGAGGACAAGGGCAGCCCTATCCAGAGTGGGGTGCCGGGTGGATGGGGTGATAGCAGATGTGCGGGAAATGAGGGAGATGCGTTTGAGAGCAGATTTGATGGTGGAGGAAGGGAAGCTCCTTTAATTAAAAAAAAAAGAAGACTTCTCCTTCGTCCTGGAATGAAAAGCTTCATCCTGAGTGCAGATGCGGCGTAGACGGAGGAATTGTGAGAAGGGGATAGTATTTTTGCAAGAGACATGCTGGGAAGAGCTGTGATAGTCTGTAGGTTTATAGTAGATATCAGTAGATAAGCCGTCTCCAGAGATAGAGACAGAAAAATGAAGAAGTGGGAGGGAGGTATCGGAAATGGGTCAGGTAAATTTGAGGGCAGGGTGAAAGTTGGAGGCAAAGTTAATGAAGTCAATCTCAGCATGCGTGCAGGAGGCAGCGGCAATGCAGTCGTCGATGTAGTGAAGGAAAAGAGGAGGATTGATATCGTATAGACTTGGAACATGGACTGTTCCACAAAGCTGACAAAAAGCCAGGCATAACTAGGACCCTTGCGGGTACCCATGACTAGACCCTTGGTTTGGAGGAAGTGTGAGGAGCCAAAGGAGAAATTGTTGAGAGTAAGAAATAATTCCGCTAGACGAGAAGAGTGTTGGTAGAGGGGAATTGGTTAGGTCTGGAATCCAAAAGGAAGCGAAGAGCTTTGAGACCGTCCAGGTGGGGGACGGAGTTATATCGGGACTGGACGGCCATGGCGAAAATAAGGTGGTGGGGGCCAGGGAACTTAAAATCAGGGAAGGGTGCAGAGGCGATGTACAAGGATGATGCCTGGATTGGGGAGCATGCCTTCCGAGAATAGGTTGAGCGAATGTAACCTTTAATCCTTGGAGCAACGGAGGGTCGATATGTATAAGATGATGAGAGGCAATGATCGTGTGGATAGTCAGATTTATTTTTAATATTTTGATTTTTTCCCCAGAGGTGAAATGGTAATCACGAGAGGGCATAGTTTTATGGAGCTTCTGGATAGGTACAGACTAGATGTCAGGGGTAATTTTTTTTTAGGCAGTGAGTGGTGTGCATGGAATGGGCTGTTGGCGATGGGGGTAGAGGCAGATACGATAGGGTCTTTTAAAAGACACCTGGATAGGTGTATGAAGTTTAGAAAAATAGGGGGCTATGTGTAACACTAGGTAATTTTCATTTTCAAGACATGTTCAGCACAGCAGTGTGGGCCCAAGGGTCTGTATTGTGCATTTGGTTTTCTGTGTCTCTATGTTTCTATGTAAATTCAGTACAGTACTACTCCCAATAGGATGAACAAACATCCATTGTGGAAGTGACAATAAAACATGCAAACGCACAAAGAGAAAAATCTATTATTATTATTATTATTAATAATAATAATAATAATAATAATAATAATAATAATAATAATAATAATAATAATAATAATAATAATAATAATAATAATAATAATAATAATAATAATAATAATAATAATACGCATAACTAAGTAATCAGTATTGAGATCATGAGATGAAAAGTTCAGGGATGTGTCGAGTAGATTTATAGCCTCTACGTCAAGAGCCTATTACTTGAGGGGTAATAAGCGTTCCTGATCATGATCGTGAGTACTGAGGATCCTGTACCTTCTTGTTAATGGCAGCAGTGAGCAGAAACCATGGCCTGGATGCTGGAGGGCCTTGATAACGGATGCTGCTTCCTGCGACAACGCTCCATAGAGACGTACTCAATGCTCGGGAGGGTCTTACCCGTAAAGGACTGGGCTGCGTCGGCTGCATTATTTTAGGCATTGTTGTACCCATCCTATACAAAGATGCTAACAGTCAGTGTACTCTCCATCACATTTTTCAGCCCAATTCTCCAGCTGTACCAGATCCGCTGCAAACAATGATATTCTTACACACACACACGGCCCCACCAAACTGGATTTATTACACAAATTTGCTGCTCAAGTTAACCACATTGTGTTTGACATTGTTTACCTGGATTTTAATAAGTCTTTATGCAAGCTACCACATGGAAGATTGGACAGAACTTTAATTCGCTAGGCATTCAGGATGAAGGAGTCCATTCGATTCAACATAGACTGGGTGGGACAAGCCAGAGAGAGGTAGTCGGTAGGCAGCTCGCAAACTATAGGCCTGTGGCTAGTGGTATCAACGGAGATCCGTGCTGTGTCCGTTGGCTGTCGTCTGTAACAAGAATGCGGATGATAATGTAGTACACTAGATCAGCAAATTTGCCGATGACTACAAGATTGTGAGTGGAATGGACGGCGAGGAAGTCGATTAATGTGAAACGTTTAAGGGCAACATGTGGGCTCCTGCACTGAGGGGGTCTACTAATACTGTCAGTCTATCTGCACCATGGATTGAAAAGGGCTAGATCGAATTCATTGCTGGTGAATGTAAGGTGTTGCAAATTATTGGACAAAACACGGTAAGACAGTGAATGTTAGGCGTTTCTGCAATATACAGAACCACATTTCCTTGAAATCAGCGTCACAGGTAGATGAAGTTGTAAAGAGAGCTTTACGTACATGGCCCTTTATAAATCACGGCATTGAGTGCAGGAGTTGGGATGTTATGTTGAAATTGTAAAATATGTCAGTGAAAGTAATGCGTGAAGTTCTGGTTCACCTACCGATAATGAAGATATCCATAAACTTGGAAGAATGCAGACAAAATATACAAGTGGCTTGTCCGTACTTGACGACCTGAGCTGCAGGGACTGTTTGCCCAGATTAGGAATGTATTCACTGGTGTGTTCAGTGGAGAGGATAAGACTAATTTAGAGAAATCAGAGATGAAACTTCACTTGACTTTCCTATGAGTGGAGCAAGCTACTAACGGAAGTCGTACATGTACGTTCAATAATGACATTCGGGAAAGCTGGACGGTTGGATGAGATGAGAGATAATGGGTCAATGAGGTATGGAGGGCTATGGTCTGGGTGCAGGGGGATGGGACAAGGCAGAAAGGTAGGCTGGCATGGAAGAGATAGGCTGAAGTTCCTGTATGCTGTAGTGCTCCATAACTCTCTGCCAACACTTCCCATACGATAAATACCAATGTGCCATTTGTCTCCCTAACTACTGCTGACCCTTCCGCAGTTTGAAATAAACACCCTAAATGGACCAGTGAGAATACATGCTTGCATCAGTGGACAAACATCTTTGCATATTTCAAGATATTTTACCTGAATTCCTTGTCCATTATAGACCCTGTACACTTTACCCTCCCATTATTTCAGTGCAGTCCCTTTGCCAACCTGACTGGGAATTCATGCAGCGTCTACACCTGCTAGTACGTGCTGTATAACGCAGACAATATACACATTCCACTCCACCATTTTGACCTATTATAAACCTGACACAGTAGTCATGTGACTATTTGCTCCCCTGAACCTCTGATCATTCCTGTTCATTTGCTTATCACTGAACCCGTGGTTGTTAGAGGAAGCTCCCTGACTGAGAACAATAGGCTCCTCATTACAAAGCGTCAGGATAAAAGGTGCTTATTTGCATTGCATATTTTTTTACAATAATACATAAATTGTTCCGCCGCCCAGCTGCAGATTCATTGATTTGAGATCCTGACGCGGAAGGTAGTCAGGGACGAGTCGCCTAACTTAACACTGCTCACAGCAGAGAGAGAAAAGGTCGTAGGTGGTCTTATCTCCTTCCAATTCGTACACAGTCACCTCACCTGTAGCCACAAGTGAGTAGACATCCATGTATCTGATTGATCCTGTGCATTTGTTTTGTTGTTGTTATTGTTGTGTGTGTGTGTGTGTGTGTGTGTGTGTGTGTGTGTGTGTGTGTGTGTGCGTGCGCGCTGTGCTGGGTGTGTGTGTGTGTGTGTGTGCGTGCGCGCTGTGCTGGGCGCGGGGGATGGACGTGCGAGGTAGAGAGAGACAAACCGTCTGTAAGTAAAATAAATGGAGCTCCTTTCAATCGGTGAGGTTTGAGGGAGTGATTTATCAGCTCTGTCTATCGTCTCAGTCAAGGAAATCTCATGTAGTTGTGATCACAGTGAAGGGGAGAAGGAAATTTCACTCCATCTGTGGACTGTCTCTGTCAGTGTGGTTTCATAGAACATACAACATCGAACAGTAGAGCACAGTACAGTCCTTTCGGCCCGCAATGTTCTGCCGACTCTTAAAACCTGCCTCCCATATGACCACCCCCCCCCACTTTAAGTTTTTCCATATTCTTGTCTCGTCGTTTCTTAAATTTCAGTAATGTATCTGCCTCCACCACTGACTCAGGCAGTGCACTCCACACACAAACCTCACTCACGGAAACAGTCCATCTCCGCCCTTCTAGTCCGTGCCGAACGCTTACTCTCACCTAGTCCCACCGACCTGCATTCAGCCCATAATTTTTCATTCCTTTCCTGTCCATATACCTATCCATTTTTTTAAATGACATTGTTGAACCTACCTCAACCACTTCTACAGTAAGCTTGTTGCACACAAATACCACTCTCTGAGTAAAAAATTTCCCTCTCGTGTTACCCTTAAACTTTTGCCCCCAAACTTTTGTCCTCTTGTTTGAATCTACCGTACTCTCAGTGAAAAAAAGCCTATCCACGTCAACTCTATCTATCCCAATCATAATTTTAAATACCTCTATCATGAACCCTCTCAACCTTCTACACTCCAAAGAATAAAAACCTAACTTGTTCAACCCTCCTCTGTAACTTAGGTGCTGTAACACAGGTAACATTCTATAAAATCTGATATTCCCCTTCAACTTCCCACCCCTTACCTTAAAGCTATATCCTCTTGTATTGAGCAGTGGTGCCCTGGGGAAGAGGCGCTGGCTGTCCACTCTATCTATTCCTCTTAATATCTTGTACACCTCTATCATGTCTCCTCTCATCCTCCTTCTCTCCAGAGAGTAAAGCCCTAGCGCCATTAGTTTCATTAACGGAGATTTTACTTCTGTTTGTGGGTTATTGATGGAGACCTCATCAATGTTTGTGGAATCTCACTGAGGGAGATCTGCCTATCAGTGGGATCCCAGTAAGGGAGAGAGGGAGATCTGCTTTCTGTCAGATCTTGGTCTGTGAGATATCACCTCCTTCTGTGAGGTCAGTGAGGGTTATCATACTGCCTGTGGGTTCTCACTGAGGGAGGTCTCATCTCTTTATTTGGATTCGCAGCAAGGAACTTGAGGACAGTGAACATTTGAAAACATCTGGAATTTATTAACCACATATTTAAAAGAAAGCTGGAGCGGGGGGGGGGGGGGTTTGTGGCATTACACAACCACATTGTGTTTGACATTGTTTACCTGGAACTTAACAAGTCTGCAGGCAACCTTCGCATGGACAGAGGCCTGAGAGTGGTAGTAGGTACTCGGCTCACAAACAACAGGCCTGTGATTAGTGGTGTCAGCGGAGCTCAGTGCTGAGATCCATTGTTTGTAAAAGAAACACAGAAGCATAGAAAACCTATTGCACACTACAGGCCTTTCGGCCCACAACCCTGTGCCAAACATACCCTTCCCTGATAAATTACCTAAACTTACCCTTAGTCATCTTTAAACTGGATCAGCAAAATTTTCCACTGACTACGAAATTGATGGGGGTGGGGGGAAATGGACAGTGCAGAAGACTATTAATGCTTGCAGTGTTAACTGGACCAAATGAGAAAATGGACTGAAAGTGGACAGACTGAATTCATTGCCGGTGAGGGTGGGATATTGTAATTTTGGGAGGGAAACAGACAAAGCAACAGTGAATGTTTGGTGTACCTGGAAATACAAATCAATATTTCCTTGAAATCAGCGTCACGGGTAGATGTACAGCTGTAAGGAGAGCCTAAGTACATGGGCCTTTATAAATCAGGGCATTGAATGTGCAGGAGTTGGTAGGTATGTTGAAATTATATAAAAAAAATGTTAGTGAAGTACATTTCACAGTAATGTGTACCGATAGAGAAGATATCAATAAACTTGAAGGAATGCCGATAAGATTTACAAGGGTGTTGTCGGTACTTCAGGATCTGAGCTACAGAGACGGTTTGACTACATCAGGGATTTATTCACTGATGTGCTTAGTGTGAAGTATAACATATTTAAGAGCAATCAGAGAAGTATTTTCACTCAGAGGTTCCTGTAGGTGTTAACGTGCTACCAACAGAAGTCCTAGATACCCGTTCAATAGAAAAATTTAGGGAACGTTTGGACAGCTGGATGAGATAAGAGATCATGGATCAGGAGGTATGGAGGACTATGGTCTGGATGCAGAGAGATGAGAATATGTTGGCATGGACTTGATGGGTGGTAGTTCTTTTTACTGTGCTGTGGTACTCCATCACTCTCTGACCAGCACCACCATACCATAAATGTCCATGTTCATTTGCCTTCCCAATTACTGGGTGTCCCTTCCTGCTGTCTGAGGTAAACAGGCTGTGGTGGGCCAGTGTGATTACATGCTTGCATCTGTGTAGAAACATCTTCCAATTTTTCATAACATTTTCTCTAAATTCGTTATCCATTGTCGACCCTGCCACACGAAACACACCCATCACTCCAGTACTGAAGCATTGCCAACCTGACCAGGGGTTTATGTTGTATCGATTCCTGCTAATGCGTGCTCTCCACCACTGACGATAGACACATCCAATCGAACATTCTGACCCATTATAAACCTGACAACTGTAATCCTGTGACTATTTTCTCTCCAAAACCTGTGTTAATTCCGGCTCATTTGCTTATCACAGAACCCGTGGTTGTTAGAGGAAGCTCACTGACTGAGAACAAAAGGCTCTTCACCACAGAGCCTCAGGATAAATGCTGTTTATTTGCATTGGATTATTTTTACAGAAACGTTCAGCCACCCAGCTCCACGTTCACTGATTCGATAAGCTGATACGCAAAGTAGTCAGTGTCGTGTCGCTTAATCTAACACCGTTTATAGCAAGAGAGTCAAAAGGTCGTAGGTGGCCCTATTTCCTTCCAGGTCGCACACCATCACCTCACTGGGAGTCACAAGTGAGCACACATCCACGTATCTGGTCTAACCAGTAAAACAGAGAGAGAGAGAGAAAGAGAGAGAGAGAGAGAGAGAGAGAGGAGAGAGAGGAGAGAGAGAGAGAGAGAGAGAGAGAGAGGAGAGAGAGAGAGAGAGAGAGAGAGAGAGAGAGAGAGAGAGAGAGAGAGAGAGAGAGAGAGAGAGAGGGAGGGAGAGAGAGAGAGAGGGAGAGAGAGAGAGAGAGAGAGAGAGAGAGGGAGAGAGAGGAGAGAGGGAGGGAGAGAGAGAGAGAGGGAGAGAGAGAGAGAGAGAGAGAGAGAGAGAGAGAGAGAGAGAGAGAGAGAGCATTTGTTGGGCGATGGAAGGAGCTCATCATTTACCTGTGAGGTTTCAGGAAGTGATTTCACACCTCTGTCCAGGGACTCAGTCATTGAAATCTCATGTATGTGTGGTCCCAGTAAGGAAGAGAGGGAAACGTAGAAAACATAGAAAATAGGTGCAGGAGTAGGCCATTCGGCCCATCGAGCCTGCACCGCCATTCAGTATGATCATGGCTGATCATCCAACACGGAACCCTGTACCTGCTTTCCTCTCCATTGCACCGGATCCTTTTAGCCACAAGGGCCATATCTAACTTATCTTGGTGATCTGACCTCTGAAAGATCTCAGTGAGTGAGATCTCATCTCCTTCTGTGAGTTCATGAGGGACATTGTACTGTCTATGGGTTCTCACTGAGGAATATCGCACCTCTGCCTTTTGAATCGTAGTAAGGAACTTGAGGACAGAGAAAGTTTGAATACATTAGGAATTTCTTCACTGTTATGTTTAGCGCGAAGATAACATTGTTAAAAGGAATCTGATGATGGGGGGTACCACTCAGAGGTTCTTGTGAGTGCAACAAGCTTTCAACAGAAGTCGTAAGTGCGTGTAGAGTGACATTTAGGAAGGATTTGGACAAGTGGATGCGATGCGAATCATGGCTGAGTGAAGTATGGAAAATTATGGACTGGATAAAGGTAGATTTGACTAGGTACAAACAACCTTGCATATATCATAATACTTTCTCTAAATTTATTCACCATTGCACACGGTCCACTCCCATTACTCCATATACTGAAACACTATCGATGTGGGTGGCCGTTTATCTTGTGTCTTCTCCCACTGTCTTTGGGGTCGCAGTGAGTGACGTGACACCTACATTTGTTGGGTCTCCCTGAATGATATCTCATGTTTTATTTTTCTGTGGGGTTGCAGTCGTGGAGATCTCAGCTCCGTCTATACTGCCTCAGTGATGGAAAGCTGGAGAACTTACCTCTTGTTCATGGCATCTCAGAGATTGGTCTTACCTCTGTCTGTTTGGCCTCATTGAGGGAGATCTCACGCGGTCTGTGTGGTTCTAGTGAAGGAGAAAAGGAGATCTCACCACTGTCCGTGGGCTCCCAGTAAAGGAGGTCCCACCTCTGTCCTTGGAGTCTCAATGAAGGTGCAAAGGAGATCCTACCATTGTCTATGGGGTTTCAACGAGGAAATTTTCATCTATATCCATGGGTCTCAGTGAAGTAAAAAAATATATATGCTTCCCCCTCTGTCGGCGTGATTGCAGTGAGAGACTAATGCATCTGTCAAACTACAGGTGGGTATACCGTTCTATCCTCACTCTCCATCCCCATGTCTACATTGTCCTCAGCCCTGGTGTGTCATTTCTACGTTAATTCCTACTTTTCATTTCCAGAATGTCACTGGCTGAACTGACGGTTCTGCTGCTGATCCTGGGTTATGTGGGTGAGTCGAGCCTTGTCGGGACAATCTGTGTGCAGTTTACAGTCAGATGAAGTAGATGTTATTTATTGTTTCTGTAGATGGGCGAAGACGGTCTGAATTTAATGGGGGAAGTACGGGAGCATTATGAATCCAATTTGACTGCGGGATACATGGCATTAGAGCCGCTGATCAGAAACATCCAGATACCCGGTTTGGTAGAACAATCGGGAGTGGTTGGAGATCGGGGGGCAGAGATGCTTCAGCAGAGATTTTCAGGCTTGAAGACTGAGGAGAAGGAACGGCTGGAAATGCAGTGATTACCTTCCGAGAGCACGGGGTTGGAGGGAGTGTAAGAGTTGCAGGTGATTACACTTGGAGGATGTATTGAGGATGTTGTGATGTGAAAGCAAAGTTGGGTTTCATGCTACTTTAGGAACAACCGCAGTGTTTGTGGAGAACAGAGGGCAGATGTGGGAGGCGGCTGAGATTTCTGTCAGAGATGGGATGATCTCGGGGCGGAGTTGGGTGATGTTACAAGGGCGAGCGTCACCGTGGGGCAAAGATGTGACAGGAGCCAGTCAGTGACTGTAACAGACCTAGCGAGCGCTCGGACAGACGAATGGATAAACCTGGGGAACTGAGGTTTCGGTGCTGCTGGGCACAGTTTAAAGGAGGACCAAAGGCAGTTCTAGTGACCCAGTACAAATCTGATCTCTATGGCGCTTATATGGTCCCCCTGTGTGCACGTGGCCTCCCGCTGTTTCCCTGGTTTTCCTCTCATGCCAAAAACGGTCAGGTTTCGTTCAGGGAAACTGGCACAAAATGCTGGAGAGACTCAGCAAATGGACTAACATTTGATATGAGACTCAGAAAGTTTACAAGGTTTAAAATATTTCAAAGGTACATTTAATAAATACTATATACTTCTTGAACTGCATTCTCTTCGCAAACAGAGGAGTGCCCCAAAGAATGAATGACAGTTAAGAGTGGGAACACCAAACTACCACCAACCACCAGCTCCCCCACTTCCCGCGCTTATGCGGCAGTAAGCAATGATCCGCTCTGCGCCCACCAGCAGAAAAAGGCATCGGCAAATGCCATTGAGTCGTCAAGCGTGCAGCAAAAGCAACAGCAAAAACAAGACTTCAGAACCCAAAGATTGCGCGTTCACCCGGTATTCGACAAGATACAGGTTCTCTCTCTGCCAAATAAGGGAGAAGGAGATGTTCCCGTTATAGAGCGAGAGGAGACACAAGAAATCAGGACTCCGTGCACACAGCTGAAGATGCTCCAGTTCTCACGACATGACCGTCCGAAACACCGACTTTCGATTCGCTGGCCTCCAGAGCCCCGAGAATCTAATCCTCCAAAGGCGAGCCGAACTCTTAGGGCCAGCCCTTTGCATGTGGGATAAAGGCCAGTCGTGACACCCCGAGAGCCAGTCGCATTCCCTTAAAGAACCGACGTCAGCGTGTTACTCCAGGTCAGGATCTTTAAAAAACCCTGAAAGGGTAAAAGTTGAGATGATAAGGATGAAAATAGAGCAGTTTCCGAAGATGCAAACAAAGGCGTTGCCGTTTAGCGCCATCTTGACTGACCTCCGCTCTCTGAGAAAGGAAAGCAAAGGTATGGCAGTGCGCTGTTTCACGGGGCTCGATAGTCAGGGGGACAGGTAGCAGATTCTGTGGCTGTAAATAAGACACCAGGCTGTTGTATTGGGAGGGTCCCTGGTGCATCAGAGCGGCTGCAGGATATTCCGAAGGGTGAGGGGTGGGAGCAAGAGGTACTGGTACATATTGGCACCCATGACATAGGTAAAAAAACGGCAAGAGATCCTACACAGTGGGTATATAAATACAGCACAGAGGTTGAAGGGAAGGACCTCCTGGATAGTAATCTCCTCATTTCTCAGAGCGACGAAGGCCAGGGCAATTAGCAATGGTGTGACCGCCCGGATGAATGAACGGCTGAGAACCTGGTGCAGGGGACCAGGTTTCCTGTTCTAGGATCATTGTAAACTTTTCAAGGGAAGGGTTGGCCTGCACAAGAAGGACGGATTGCTCCTCAGCTGGAATGGGAACAGTATCCTGGTCGGGAAGCTATCTGTGACTTTCAAACAGATCTCTAGGGGGCATGGATGGAATGTAATGACAAGCAAATTCAAAATGTCAGGTATGATTGGTCGGATAAGTTGAAGTGTGTATATTTTATTTCCTGGAGTGTGATCGGTCACGGTCATAGACAATAGACAGTTGACAATAGGTGCAGGAGTAGGTCATTCGGCCCTTCCTGCCAGCACCGGTATTCGCTGTGATCAATGTTGATCATCCAGAATCAGTAGCCCGTTCATGCCTTCTCCCCTTATCCCTTGACCCCGCTATCTATAAGAGCTGTATGTAACTCTCTCTTGAAAACATCCAGAGCCTAAGCCTCCACTGCCTTCTAGTGCAGAGCATTCCACATATCCACCACCCTCTGGGTGAAAAAGTTTTTCGGCATCACTGTTCTAAATGGTGCTCTAATTAACGTAGATTGTAGATCAGTGCCTGGACCTGCGATAGTGTCGCCATCACTGGAACTTGGTTGCAATAATGTGGGATTAATGTACCATGTTTTCAACGTTTTAGAAAGCAGAGAGCATAAAGGAGGTGGTGTTGAAAGGGCTGGAGAGGGGTTTGAAGGGGAAGGCACGGTTGCACTACGTATCAGGGACAGTATCACCGCTGCACCCTGGTGTGACATAAGGGAGGGATCAGACTGAGTTGATTTCTGTAGAAGTCAGGAATAGGAAAGGTGCAATCACACTGATGGGATTGTACTACAGACCCCCTGATCACCATTAGGATATTGCGGAATGGATATTCAACCAGATTATGGATATGTATAAAAATAATAGGGATGTGGACGTGGGGCTATTCAACTTCCCTAATATATGTGGGAATATATTTCTTAGTGCAGAGGAAATTAGATGGAGCAGAATTTGAGAAGTCTGTGTATGAGGGTCTGTTAAACCATGGTCCATCGAGAAGAAGGGGTAAAGGGAACCTGCTGTAGGGTAATGAGCCTGGTCAATTGACTGACCTTTCAGTGGGTGAACAGTTACTGAACAGTGAGCACAAATCCTTAACTTTCAGGATAGCTTTAGGCAAGAGGAGGCATGCTCCTTATGGGAGCGTTTTAAATGCAAGTAGAGCAGAATAGGACGTGCTAAGGCACGACTACGATGAATTAATTGGGAACACCTTTTTTATCTGACAAATCCATATCAGACACGTAAAGGGTGTTAAATGAATAGTTGCACAGAGTACAGGATAGATAGCTACTTGTTAGAAGGAAGGACAGGGATGGTAAGATAAGAGAACCTGGGATAGCTGGAAGATGCTGCCTGGCATGATGAGAGAGGCAAACATATGAGGGACGTTTGAATGGGCACATGGATGTGAGGAAGGTGGAGGGATGTTGACATGGTGCAAGTAGGGGCAATCGGCCTTCGGGTGTTTCAGATTTGCTTCTCGCTGGTTTGGATCAACATTGTGGGCCGAATAGCCTGTTTCTGCGCTGTTCCCCTCAATGTTGCATGTTCTATTCGGTTCCATCCCTCACGTTAGATCCTGACTTCCCTCCCCCACCCCCCCGCTCTCTCTGTGAGGAGCTTACGAGTTCCCACTGTGACCGTGTGCCGCTTATTCGGATCCATTCACCTCAATGACAGGAGTCAGAGGAAACAAGCTGTGGAAGTGTATGGAGTTGAAGCAGTGGGGTGTGGGACTGGTCCCCTGGAAGTGTCATTGTCCTGACGGGTTTCAGGCCATCTTTGTTGTTACAAGTGGGAGGGCAATGATTCTGAGCTAAGGGATCAACACGTACAAACAAGCTGGAGGAACTCAGCAAGTGGAGCAGCATCTGTGGAAACGAGCTGTCAATGTTTTGGGCCGCGACCTTTCGTCAGGACTGAAGAAGGAGGGGATTTGGAGCCCTATAAAGAGGTGCGGGGGGTTGGGGTGGGTGGGAAGGAGAAGGCGGGTAGGTGCCAGGTGAAAAAACAATCAGAGGAAAGATCAGGGTTTGGGAAGGGGAAGCAGGGAGGGATTAGGCAGGAAAGGTGAAGAAGGAATGTAAGGGGAAAGCACTATGTGTAGTATGGTTTATAGGACCCCGACCCACCCCTTCAGTCCTGATGAAAGAGCTCGGCCCGCAACGTTGACTGCTCCTTTCCACAGAAGCTTCCCGAGCTGCTGAGTACCTCCAGCCTGTTTGTACGTGTTGATCTGACCACAGCATCTGCAGTGTACTTTGTGTTTACTGAGTTAAGGGATGTCGTTATTGGTCAGAGAGTAAACGGGACCTGAGCTGAATTTCAGATTAACACTAATATTATTCTATCCCTCAGCTGCTAGCTGCACACTCGATGATCCGTGTGTAAACTACACCGTCCTGGATCAGCCGTGGAGGAGCACAAATTGCTTCCAAACTGATTGCACCAACGGACAATGGATGGGTGATGGAAATCTTACAGAGGGATGGTACAGATTTCACAGGTACTGTGAGGTGATGATCACTGAGAAACTGCAGACTGAAGGGAAATGCAAATAAAGGAGAAACGTGCGTGTGAATGGGGAATGCAGAGAGACCGGCATTATCAGTGACGACAATGCGTTGGGGAGTAAATACATGAGGAGGGTAGATCCCAACCTCTTGGGCTCAGAAATACGGGGCGTGTACAATTGAGAGGGAGTTCAGCGGATTGGTGGGTCATTGACCAGAAACGGGGAAAAGACAGGGTGAATCCATTTTCCCATCTCTCTGTCTGAGTGCCTGAGACGTGCTATTTGAAACTGGATCGTAGGCTCCAGCGCTACGCTGCGTTTGGAGAACTAACTGGCGGATAACAGAGATGGGGGTGGGAAAAGTGTCTGAGGACACAAGCTGACTCATGGAACAGACCAGAGATAAGAATGGGTCATGAAGAACTATATATCTAAGAGCAGAGGACGATTGAAGCATCGAGGTGAAAGCGGAAGGAGTCAGTGAAGGCTCCCAATGGAGACGGTCAGAGGCCGGATTAGTATGTTCGTGCCTGAGCCGGTGGGCATTGGCCGCAGGTTGGCGGCATTCGGACCCGGTTCTGTGATCTCTGATTACGAAAGGACTGCGTTTGTGCGACTGCACTCTTTGTATGCACATAAAAAGACGTTTCCAATATTCTAAGATATAAGCGATTATTGGACTGTACTTTATATTGATTTCCTTCAGTATTACGGCGTGTTCCTTGTAGACGACTGGTGGGTTGGTGATCTGCTTATTTCGTTAGGGGATGGGTGCTAGTGTCGCTGTTCTTTTCTGCGAATCATTTGTCAGTGAATGTTACATTAGCAGTTTGTTTGTTTGTTTGTTTGATGTTTGTTTTTTAAGCTCTCCGGGAGGTTGGCAGCGCGTGGTCTGCGTGCTTTGCTTCTTTAATTTTTCGCGCCGGAGTGAAGTTGATGATTTTTTTTTTCATGGAATTTCTGTATTTAATTGATATCTGTAATAGACACATATCAGAGTTGCATTGCAGATGCACACTATGTCATAGAACCAACTGCTAAGATTTTGAGCAAACTCCCTCAGATCAGGGTCTGACTCTCTGATTACTGTTTCAGTTCAGGAGGATGGACGATGCCCGAGACAGTCTTTCCAGAGGATCGCTGCTCCGGGGTGATCCCGGGCTGGTTATACGGTAAGATTAGGGGTAGAATCATCTATGGGGGTTGGTTGATTTTGCGGAAGCTCAGTCCGAACACTTGGATAACTTCAAACACAGACACTGTACCCAAACTCCCTGAGAGGTATAGGCACAGTCCCTCGGACTACCCTCCTGCCCATGAGCCGTTGCTGCTGTGGGCAGGGTGGGGTGGGGAGAGGTAGTTGAGCGGGTCTGCTTTTTCACTGGGTCCCGTATCACACCCCCTGTCGTACTGTGGGGCCGGGACATTTCACAATGTTTATAAACGTTATTCCAGGTGGCCATCCCAACGTGACAGAAGGGGTGGTGGCCAGGACCGTCTGTTTCATCTGGAATGAAGACAGGTGTTACTGGAGCCGGGAGATCCAGTTGAAAAACTGCTCCGATTACTTTGTGTATCATCTGAAGCCGACACTCTGTTCTAGAGCTGTGTACTGTACAGGTCGGTCACTGTTCCTCTGTGGCAATGGAATATGTGTGTTCTGGGAAATTTCTGGGACATCCCGTGTGACCATCATGAACACTGAGCTGAGTTTTCCAAACAGCTGCTGTACGGTGATAAAACTATGGTCCGGTTGGATGGTGGGATCGACAAAGAAGTGAGGAATTGGCCTAGACGTAGGGGAAGACGGAGAGGAGGGACATCTAGTGCAAGACCGAGAGGTGAGGGGTGTAGAGTGAGAAAGATAATTGAGGGACACTGAGAAAGACGAGCAGGGAGGGAGGGAGCGTGGATCATTGAGAGGGGAGGAAGGAGGAGGGGAGGCGGAGGTGGATAGAGCATGACGGAAAGAATAGATTGGCAGAAAGAGGGAAGTGGGGAGAGAGTGGGGAGAGTCAAAGAGAGACAAAGTGTATGTGGAGACTGAGGTGAGACGGCGGTATGAACAGATTGAGGAGAGAATGTGGGAGACCAGAGAGGAGTGGAAGGCAGTGAGGGATAGAATTGAGATTGGGAAGACTGACCGCAGGAAGGGGCAGAAGAATAACCAATAAAGTGGAGGAGAATGGGATGAAAGAAGCTAAGGAAGATTTTCGTGCGATTAGAGAACAGAAATGTGTGACAGTGGAAAAGGAGGTATGGAGAGTTCAAGGAAATGGAAGGAGAATGTTAATAGAGCAAAACGGAAATTGGAATAAGAAAGTGGTTGGATGTGGTGCGACATGCGACAGGGGAGGAAATGAGATATTAGGCAAAAGCTTGTGGACTATGTTCCAGGAGAGGGCTGGCGTTGGGTTCACCACTGACCTAGTTGCCAACTTCCTGAAGCCCAGCCCTATTCTGATTACCTATTCCAGTGTTTCAACTCTCCCATGTCCCTGTTCCTTCCTTACAGACCTGGAAGTTTCCACATGGAACAGCCGGAATTATCACGGACTGGAGGTTCCACCCATGAACCGACCTCTGACCCAACAAAAGATTCTGTTTCTCTCACACTCTCTCTCTCTCCCCTTCCCCCCTCTCTCTTACCCTCTCTCTCCAGACCTCTATCACTGTGTCTGTGTCTGTCTCAGCCTCTCTGTCCGTGATTGCCTCTGTGCGTCTCTGAGAATAGAGTCTGATGAATTTGTGAATTATTTGCGAATAAATCGGTCATGATAGCTCTGTAGAGCTAATTCAAGTCAGATGGTCTGAAATTACCAGTAATTTACACTGGTCAGAAACAGATCATTACTTGTTTCTTATCTCCCTCCCACCCGCCAGCACACTTGTGTATCAGTCAACCAGCTTCCTGTGCGTCTGAAAGCTCCTTGTACTTCCACTCTGATCGGTTACAATGAGAAGAGAGCATGTCCTGGGTGGTCGGTGTCCTTAATGATGGAGGCCTTTTATTGAGACATCACACCTCGAAGATATCCTGGATGCTGAGGAGGCTAGTGCTGACTGAATTTATAACAAAGCAGCAAACTTTGAGCCTGTTTCACCCTCCCTAAAAAGTGCAAGACAGCAATGCAGACATTTAGAATACTCCCCGGAACAGATCTATAGAATCTCTCCATCCTGGAACAGTTGTATCCGCCCTTTGCGCTCAGCTGCCCACGCCAGTCCTGTCTCCCTGACAGGGAACCATGTGCTCTGCTGGAGTATTAGGTTCTACATCAGTGAGCCGTGTCCAATTCTGACTCCAGTGCTCTCTGCTGTATCCGCCCTCTGCGCTTTCTCTCACGCCCCCCGCTCAACTGCCCACGCCAGTCCTGTGTCCCTGTCAGGGAACCATGTGCTCTGCTGGACTATTCGGTTCTACGTCAGTGAGCCGTGTCCAATTCTGACACCAGGATCTCTGTCTGGAGTTTCAAGCTCTTCTTGCGACCGAGTGGGTTCTTCCCTCCACCACACAAACATGTGCAGCTTAATTGGCTCCTATCAAATGTTTCAAACTTTGGATCAATGTCAGGAGAAATCAAAGGCCAGGTGTCCTTGTGGAAGAACTGTGCGAATATATGGAAGAAAACGGGACAGGCAGGTGTTACGTATTCAGGCAACAATAAATATATGAGTTCGGCAAGGGTTTCTTATAACAAACAACACGTTTATTAAACACAGAAAACAAACCCCCCAAAAGTAAACAAACACTACCGTAACCGGAAACAGCTGCTGAGCGGCTGTTCAAACAGTTCGTAAAGTGATATTCCAAAACAGTTCTTTAAAGTGATATTCCAAAACAGTTCTTAAAGTGATATTCCAAAACAGTTCTTAAAGTGATATTGCCAAAAGTTCAATATGCTCACAGTCCATTTAAAAGGAGAGACTTTACAGGACGATTTAAGTTCTCTTTCACGTCGCTTGCTTCGATTCCCGAC
Organism: Hypanus sabinus; assembly: GCF_030144855.1. Classification (NCBI taxonomy): domain Eukaryota; kingdom Metazoa; phylum Chordata; class Chondrichthyes; order Myliobatiformes; family Dasyatidae; genus Hypanus; species Hypanus sabinus. The sequence goes on from NW_026781343.1 coordinate 121,872, forward strand.
GTCGAAATTCCCACGAAGAATTTACGAAACAGAACGGCTTAAAGGCACTGACCTTTCCTTCTCCACTACCTTCAATCCTTTCTAGGTAAACCTAGGGATTAACACGAAGATAGTCAACGAAATCCTTCCAAATAGGGATCAAACAAAGGTCACCCCCGTTTCACCGTAGAAAGCGATTCTCCTCGATCTTTAACTTCCAACCTTGAATCTTCACTCTCCTTTAATTCTCAAACTAACAGAATCATAAAGAACCTGTTGGCATTAACCTTTTAAACTTTAGGCATTAAATAAAAACTTCATCCTTCAACTAAACTGCGTCATCACTTCAAACACGCAGTGGCATGAAGTCAACTTGGCAAATCCAGCCACGAACTGCCCCTCCTCACAGGGTGGGGTCTACCTTTTATAACCTGTAAAAAACCCATCACATGATCTCTACTGGCGGGAAAATGACGTCATTCCACCATCACAAGACCATCACCTCAAGTCCAGTACAGCTTCAACCCCAGTCACATGACAAGGGCACCACTGTCATGTGTCACGAGTACGTAACACCTCCCTCCAAAAAAAACATTTTTGGTCTGACAAGAACAAAAATTTTTAACAATTGCTTACAAGAAAAACAAAGGTATAAATTTTATAACATACACAATACACAACACCATCATATAACAGCTTATAACTCACAATACAGTAGGAGTGTTACAATTGAAAAAAAAACCACTCCAAAAAAAAATTACAATGTACATTCAACATCGAGATAGACAATCAGCAACCACATTATCTTTACCTTTAATATGAGTTATCACAATATTGTACTCTTGTAACATCAAACTCCAATTTAATAACCTTCTGTTTTTGTTTTTCATCTTACTCAGAAAAACTAACGGATTATGATCAGTGTAAACAATAAGTGGTTTCTGAGTTGTACTAACATATACCTCAAAATATTCCAAAGCTAAAACAAGAGATAACAATTCTTTCTCTATTGTCGAATAATTTCTTTGATGCTTATTAAATTTCTTAGAAAAGTAAGCTACTGGATGATCAAGCTCATTCCCCTCATTCCTTTGCATTAATACTGCTCCTGCAGCCTCATCACTAGCATCCACAGCCAATGAAAAAGGTTTTCCAAAGTCAGGTGCCTTAAGCACAGGTTGTTGACATATCATTGTTTTCAATTTTTCAAATGCTTCTTGACAAGGCACCGTCCATACAAACTTCTCATTCTTCCGCAGAAGGTTAGTTAATGGAAGGGCAACATTAGCAAAATTCTTACAAAATTTCCGATAATATCCTACCATTCCCAAAAACCTTCTGAGAGTTTTTTTCCCCGTTGGAGTGGGAATCTCTAAAATTGCCTGAACTTTTGCCTGAACAGGAGCTACCTTACCTTGACCCACAACATAACCAAGGTAAGTCACAGTGGCATGTCCAAATTCACTCTTAGCTAAATTAATAGTTAAGTTAGCTTTTGAAAGCCTTTCAAACAATTTCTCCATCGCAATAATGTGTGCTTCCCAAGTATCATTTCCTGTCACTAAATCATCAATATAAGCATCAGTATCTTTCAATCCCTGAATCACAAAGTTAATCATCCTCTGGAAAGTACCTGGGGCATTCTTCATCCCAAATGGAAGAACATTATACTCATATAACCCAGATGGAGTTACAAATGCAGAAATCTCTCTACCTCTGTCCGTTAATGGAACACACCAATACCCTTTCAATAAATCAATCTTTGTAAGGAACTTTGCCTTTCCAACTTTATCTACACAATCATCTACTCTAGGAATTGGATATGCATCTGTTTTCGTTACAGCATTCACCTTCCTATAATCCGTACAAAACCTAATACTACCATCTGGCTTTGGCACCATAACACATGGCGAACTCCAATTCGAGTTAGAATGTCTAATGATATTATTCTCTAACATATATTCAATTTCTTTCTCAGCAAGTTCACATTTTTCCTTGTTCATCCTATATGGATGTTGTTTAATAGGTTTGACATCCCCAACATCTACATCATGTGAAGCTATAGAAGTCCTTCTCGGAACATCTGGAAACAACTCCCTATATTTAAAAATCAACTCCTTCAACTGTTGTCTCTGCTCTAACTGTAAATGTGCTAATTTTTCATCAATATTTTCCAGAATGGTTGAATTTGGTAACCTAACAGAAACAATGTTGGATTTAGAATGAAAGTCAGATGAATCATCTATCATGTTCCTAGTTAAATCAAACTCATTCTCACTAACCACAACAGTCACAGTATCAGACTGTTTCTCAAAATATGGTTTCAACATATTTATATGGCAAAGTTGTGTTGACCTTCTACGATCTGGAGTTTTTACCACGTAATCCACATCATTAATTTTAGACACAATTTCATAAGGACCATGAAATCTAGCTTGTAAAGGATTTGTCTGCACTGGGAAAAGAACCAACACCTTATCTCCAGGCTTAAACATCCTCATCCTAGCGTCTTTATCATACCAAGTCTTCATTTTCTCCTGAGCCAACTTTAAATTTTCCTTAGCTAAACTACAAGCTTTATGTAACCTGTCCTTAAATTTCAACACATAGTCCAACAAATTAGTATGTACTTCCTTATTAATCCACTGTTCTTTCAACAAAGCTAAAGGTCCTCTAACTCTATGCCCAAACACAAGTTCAAATGGACTAAAACCTAAAGATTCCTGTACCGATTCCCTTACTGCAAATAAAAGTAAGTTTATACCCTCATTCCAGTCACTTTCATTTTCCACACAAAATGTCCTAATCATATTCTTGAGGGTAGAATGAAACCTCTCCAAGGCACCCTGCGATTCTGGATGGTATGCAGACGAAGTGATTTGCTTAGCTCCCAATTTATAAACAATCTGTTGAAACAATCCAGACATAAAATTACTGCCTTGATCAGTTTGTATCTCCTTAGGTAATCCAAAATAAGTAAAAAAATTTATAAGGGCCTTTGTCACAGTCTTAGCTTTTATATTCCTAAGTGGTACTGCCTCTGGAAACCTAGAAGAAGTACACATGATAGTCAACAAATACTGATAACCAGTTTTTGTCTTGGGTAATGGACCAACACAATCTACAATAACTTTAGAAAATGGTTCACCAAATGCTGGGATAGGTTGTAATGGAGCTACTGGTGTAACCTGATTTGGTTTACCCACAATTTGACAAGTATGGCACGTTTTACAAAACATCGCCACATCTTTTCTTAGACCAGGCCAGTAAAAATGTTTTAAAATCTTGTCCACAGTTTTCCTTACCCCTTGATGTCCACCTAAAGGCACACTATGAGCTAAAGTCAAAATCTCATTTCGATAAGCTTTTGGAACAACTACCTGGTAAACAACATTCCAATCCTCACTTGCAGGAATCGTAGGCGATCTCCACTTCCTCATCAACACTCCTTTTTCCAAGTAATATCCTACTGGCACCTTATCAATTTCACTATCTAGTAAAACCTGCTCTTTTAATTTTATAATCTCAGAGTCTCTATTCTGCTCTGCTATCATCTCCTTCCTAGACAAAGATAAATCTTTATAGTCAGACTTACTCCCAGAATCTTGTTCAAACAACGAAGATAAGAAAGTCTCTGACACATCCTCAAAACTCGAATCCTGAGTTGAACAGTCCTGAATAACAACCTCATTCTGCGTATCAATCTTTTTAGCCATAGCTCTAGTCACAACACAGGAAGAATCTGTGTTAGAATTCAACTCTGGTTCCTCTGACTCCATTGTCAAATGCACTTCAGGAAAAACTTGTCCACCTGCCAAGTCATTACCTAACAATAAAGAAATACCATTCACAGGTAAGCTAAGCTGTAATCCTACTTTAACAAATCCTGTAACTAACCCTGACTTTAAATTTACTTTATGTAAATGTACAGGCATAAAATCACTTCCAACACCTCTTATGTAATTTACCTCACCAGTATCAGACTCTTCATTAAAATTCAACACACTGTCTAACATCAATGACTGAGAAGCACCAGTATCCCTAAGGATTTTTATTGGCACCAGAGTAGATCCTTCCTTCAAGGATACAAACCCTTCAGTTACAAAATGATCATATCCCTTTCTAACTTGGTCAGACTCTAACAAAGCCTCATTTGTTTTTATCAAACCCTGTAACTTTACAGGTTCTTCAGTATGTTGCACACAAGCATCTGGAACTGCTTCCTTCTCTTTCTTTCTCAATTTGAAACAGTTAGCTATTACATGGCCAGGCTTCTTACAATAGTTACAAGTAAGACCAAACTGTCTTTCCTTCACTGGCTTTCCTTTCTCATCAACTTTCTCATTAACCCCCGATTTAATTTCAAATTTATCTGGAGTCTCCATGTTATTTTTCCTCTTAAAAATTCTGCCCTGAGGAAATTTGTTCTTGTGGATCAAAACATACTCATCAGCTAATCTAGCACAGTCCTGCAATTTATCAGTATCCTTCTCATTTAAGTAGGTCCTTACTTCAACAGGAATGCTTCTTTTAAATTCCTCCATTAAAATCAGCTCTCTCAATGTATCATAGTCCCCATTTACATTTTTAGAAGAAACCCATCTCTCAAAACACATAGCTTTATCATAGGCAAATTCCACATAAGTTTTTTCCACAGACTTTTTCAAACTTCTGAATCTTTCCCTATATGCTTCTGGGACTAACTCATATGCGTTTAAAATATGACTCTTTACAATATCATAATCAAGAGCTTGTGCAGCTGTTAAAGCTGTGTAAACTTGTTGTGCTTTGCCTTTAATTACACTCTCTAACAACACTGACCATTTATCTTTCGGCCACTCTGACATCAGAGCAATAGTTTCAAAATGTTGAAAATACCTTTCCACTTCTGTTTCACTAAATGGAGGGACCAATTTAATTTCTTGACTAGCAACAAACGTTTTTTTAGAACCAGAAAACTGATTTCCAGTCCTTAATTCCTCCATTGCATATGCAAATTCTCTCTTCTTTTGTTCCATCTCCAATTTACACCTCTCCAAATCAGCTTTACTTTGTTCCAATTTCATTTGTTCGATTTGCAACTGCATCTCCAGTTTACTTATTTGAAACGACTCTAAAATCGATTCATCAAAAACACCCGAATCCACATAGTGTGACGCGATTTTCCTCTGTATTACAGCCTTAGAAGTAGTCTGCAAAATACCTTTAAGTTGCAATCTACTAGCTATCTCAAACACCTCAGTTTTTTTCGCCGTCGCCAACACCTCTGCAGCTGGCGAAGCCAGAAACTCATCAATATTCATTGCTGCCGAATACCACAACAAGCCAAACAAAAGAACCGAGTAATCCCCGTTTCCAAAACACCGATTTAAAAGTTAGCAAGCATTTAAACTCAAAAAATTCAATCCCGACGCAGCCCCCATATTTAATGTTACGTATTCAGGCAACAATAAATATATGAGTTCGGCAAGGGTTTCTTATAACAAACAACACGTTTATTAAACACAGAAAACAAACCCCCCAAAAGTGAACAAACACTACCGTAACCGGAAACAGCTGCTGAGCGGCTGTTCAAACAGTTCGTAAAGTGATATTCCAAAACAGTTCTTTAAAGTGATATTCCAAAACAGTTCTTAAAGTGATATTCCAAAACAGTTCTTAAAGTGATATTGCCAAAAGTTCAATATGCTCACAGTCCATTTAAAAGGAGAGACTTTACAGGACGATTTAAGTTCTCTTTCACGTCGCTTGCTTCGATCCCCGACGTCGAAATTCCCACGAAGAATTTACGAAACAGAACGGCTTAAAGGCACTGACCTTTCCTTCTCCACTACCTTCAATCCTTTCTAGGTAAACCTAGGGATTAACACGAAGATAGTCAACGAAATCCTTCCAAATAGGGATCAAACAAAGGTCACCCCCGTTTCACCGTAGAAAGCGATTCTCCTCGATCTTTAACTTCCAACCTTGAATCTTCACTCTCCTTTAATTCTCAAACTAACAGAATCATAAAGAACCTGTTGGCATTAACCTTTTAAACTTTAGGCATTAAATAAAAACTTCATCCTTCAACTAAACTGCGTCATCACTTCAAACACGCAGTGGCATGAAGTCAACTTGGCAAATCCAGCCACGAACTGCCCCTCCTCACAGGGTGGGGTCTACCTTTTATAACCTGTAAAAAACCCATCACATGATCTCTACTGGCGGGAAAATGACGTCATTCCACCATCACAAGACCATCACCTCAAGTCCAGTACAGCTTCAACCCCAGTCACATGACAAGGGCACCACTGTCATGTGTCACGAGTACGTAACACAGGGGAGATGGGTATCATAGGACTGGACACCACACTCCGCACCTCCCTAACCCCCGAGGGTGTAAGGGCATCTCCTAAAGGGTGTAAGGGCATTTCTGTTGAAACAAGTAGACGATGGGAGGGCGCTGAACCATGAGTTAAGGAATGTTGTTATTAATAAACGGGAGATGATTGGTTCTCTGGGTTAATGATATTGGAGGTTCAGATGTGGATGGTCGTTGACGTGAGCCGAAGTTCACATTCACAGTGAACCTTGTTCTATCCCTCAGCTGCTGGCGCCGCACGCTTTGACCCGTGTGTAACTCACACCGTCCTGGATCAGCCCTGGAGGAGCACAGATTGTTCCCACACTGAGTGCACCGGAGGGCAATGGATGGGTGATGGAGAACTTGAATTGGGCTGGTACAGATTTAACAGGTAACGTGAGGTAACAATCACAGAAGGGGATGTAAGTAGTGGGAGCAAGGTGTGGGTGAATTGGAAATGCATGCAAACAGGGATTATCAGTAATTACACTGCGATGGGGAGTAAATACCAGGAGAGGCGGTTCAAACTTTCTTCAGCTTAGAAGCAAGTGGCAGGTACGACAGGGTGGGGATTCCCAGGTTCGGGGGGTTATTTACCAGAGTCGGGATACAGACAGGGTGAGACCAATTCCGCAATTCTTTCTATCTGAAAGACACCCACTCTGATCAGGGATTGACTCTCTGATTACTGTTTCAGTTCCGGGGGACGGATGATTTTCGAGACAGTCTTTCCAGAGGAGCGCTGTTCCGGATTGATCACGGGCTGGATGAACGGTAGGGTCAGGGTTTACATCTGTGGGGCTCAGTTATTTTTGACGACTGAGAGACCGTGTGCATTTTACAGTGTTGATTAACCGCATTCTGGGTCCCCATCCCAGTGTGGAAGAGGGGGAGGTCACCAGAACCGTCTGCTTCACCTGGAGAGAATTTACCTGTTATTGGCGAAGGGAAATCAAGGTGAAAAACTGCTGCCATTACTTTGTGTATCAGCTGAAACCGACTCCCATCTCCAGCGCCGTGTACTGTACAGGTAGGTCACCGTTCCCCTGTCACACTGAATAAGGGTACTGTGGCGTAACTGAGGGCGTCCCAAGTGACCAACATGTACAACCAGGCTGAGTTTTCCAGACAGCTGCCTGGAGTGTGGACAAGCCATATCCTGGAATAAGAGATGGTGGGAATGAGGGGAGAGATACTTAGGAAGAGGCCTTGGGGAGGTAGGGGGGTCCGCGGAACAGGCAGGTAGGAAGAGACCGAGGGAGAAGCAGGTAGGGAGAGACCGAGGGACAGGCAGGCAGGGGGAGACCGAGGAACAGGCAGTTAATGAGAGAACTACGGGAGCGGGTGTTAGGGAGAGACCGAGGGACAAGCAGGTAGGGAGAGACCCAGGGGAGTGGGAGGTAGGGAGAGACCGAGGGCAGAGGGAGTTAGGGGGAGACCGAGGGTAGAGGGAGGTAGGGAGGGACCGCGGGAAAATAGGGTAAGGCGAGACCGCGAGGAGAGGAAGTCGGGAGAGACGTGGGGGGGGGGGGTGGGATGAGTAGAAAAGAAGCGACTAAGATTTGAAGGAGATAGGGAGGGAGAGGCCGAGGGGAGGAGGAATTAGGGAGAGTCCGACGGGAAATAGAACAGGTCAATGACGGAGGGAAGAGGGTGGTAAGGAGAGACCGAGCGGAGAAGGAGAAAATGAGATACCGAGGGAGAGAGACGTGAAGAGAGGCTGAGGGGGTGGAAGAAGGGGAGGGACCAAGGCGAGGGGCCAGTAGGGGAGGCCGATAAGGTGGTGTGGTCGGGAGACACTGAGTGAGAGGTATGGAGAGAATGAGGGTACTGGGAGGCAGTGGGAAATAGAATAAACAACGGAGAGACGGCAAAGTCAGGGTTGGAAGAAGGGCAGATATATCGGGGAAAGGCGAAGAGCAGAGTAGCAGCCGCAGTGGATATGGACGTGCGGAGAGTGACGGGAAGGGATGGACAGTGTGAATGGAGCAAAGTGATGACAGTGAAGAAGGAAGCGGCTGGATATGGTGTGGAATGTGAGGAGGGCGGAGATGAGCGATTAGATAATGTGGTGTGGACTGTTTTCCAGGATAGTGTAATATCGGAGTTGAAAATGAGAGGTATGATGTTGGTTGCATCACACACCGCGTGTCCCGTCCCCTGAATTCCTGTCCGATTATGATGAGCTATTTCGGTATTTCCACACTTGCTTGTCCCCTCTGTTCGTTCATTACAGCCCCGGAGACGGCTACGACGGAACAGGCAAAACTAGCTTCGACTGAAGGGTCCACGCAGGAACCGTCAACTGCCCCAAGTGAAGAGCCATCCTTAGGTACCAGGGCTTGTGTCTGTTACGGTCATTGGATATCTGTCACTCTGTTGCTCGCTCACTCTCTCATTCCCTCTTCCGCCCTCTCCGTTTGCTTTAGAGCAACAATCAGGTGAAATTTCTTCCGTTTGTGATGAATCAGTGACATTTTATATCAAACAATTGCTTATATTTACAGTGGAGGTTGATCGGTCCTTGATTAGGAGCAGAGCCGAAGATTACAGGGAAATTGCGGGAGAATCTCTTTGAGAGGGATAATAAATCAGTCACAGCGCATTGTTTGTTCCATATTTAAAGCAGCCCACTGCACAGCACACTTGTGTGTCTGCCTTCCAACTCGGGCCCTGAGCCCCTGCCTCCAAACATCCTCCCAGAATCAGAATCAGGGTCAATACCTTGTGAAATTAGCCGTCATGTGACAGCGGTACTCAGTGATACAGCATCCAAACATCCTCCCAGAATCAGAATCAGGGTCAGTACCTTGTGAAATTAGCCGTCATGTGACAGCGGTACTCAGTGAAACAGCATCCAAACATCCTCCCAGAATCAGAATCAGGGTCAATACCTTGTGAAATTAGCCGTCATGTGACAGCGGTACTCAGTGATACAGCATCCAAAAATCCCGTATACTACAGTAAACAGAAATGTATTTCTAATGTAAAAATATTCAGTTAAATAAACACTGCAGAGTGAGAAAAACAGTAGAAAGGTGGAGTTCATTGGTTCAATGTTCATTCAGAAATCCGATGACAAATGGGGGTGAATGAGGAGGGAGGAGGTAGGGAGGAACCGAGTGCAGAGGTAGTGAAGGAGTGATTGAAGGGAGAGAGTGGTCAGGATAGACGGGGGTGGTTGAAGGAAGCAGAGGGAGAAAAGCTTAGGAAAACTGGCCAAAGGAAGTGTCAGGCGCGGTATGATAAGGGAAGATAGAATGAAAGAGTGAAGGAGGGTGCGAGGAGGGAGGCTGGAGAGCATCTTTGTGCTCTCTCTTTCTCTCTCACTCTCTGTCACTGCCTATTCCTCTCCCTCTCCATCTCCCTTTCCCTTTCCCCCCCCCCTCTCTTCATCACTCTGTCGGACTGATTCTCCATCTCCCTATCCCTCTTCCTCTCCTCTCACTCTCCCATATTCCTCTCTCTCTCCCATATTCCTCTCTCTCTCTCTCTCTCTCTCTCTCTCTCGCTCTCTCTCTCTCTCTCTCTCTCTCACCCTCCCTCCACGAATGTGCAGTGAAATATGCGTTACGTTGCCAGGGGAGATAGAGGATCGGGTGGCCGGCCCATGGCTGGAGAAGGGAAACGTGGAAACCCAGAGTGACGATCAGAGCAATGGGGAAATTGGGGAAGTGACATGAATCAGATTGGTGCACTGAATGTGTGTATGATGTATGTATATTATGTGTATATATGTATATCATATTATGTGTACATATGTATTTCTATTCCTCTTCCGTGGAACCAATCCGTTCCCCGACATGTGCCGGTAATTTCTAACCTGAGCCCGAATACAGAGACATCATGTCACTGAAGGAGGGACTCACTGGCTGTGGTGTGGCATGTTGTATGGCTGAAGAGATTGTGGGAATGTTTGCGGAGTGAGAGGGATGAAGATATGGGGTGGTCTGGGTTACGGCCTTATGTTTGGTAATGCCTGACGGAGATTGATAAATTGAGTGAATGCGGGTGGTTTAAAGCCAATCGGGTGAAAGGGCCTGATTCCACGATATTTTACTCCATGTGCCTGTTCTCCATGTGGTCATAAGCCTTCATTCTTCATTAACACACAATCAAAATACCAGGAACTCTATTCTTCTGCAGCAATGAACATGTGCCGCTCTAATCCAACATGTGGATATCACTGGTATAATTCCACATGTGTATAACACATTGCAATCCAGAGAACTGGGAAATCTCACACTCTATGTTTCTTCCTCTCACACTCTGGATTCTTAAAACTTTCTCTTCACAATTCAGTCTCTTTTTCTCATTCACTCTCTCTCACTATCACTTTTCATCGCGCTCAGTGTCGGTCTCTCCCTTGTTGTTTGCCTCTCATTTCTAACACTAAATGCTCTCTGCCTTACTCCCCCTCTCCCTGACCCCCACCCGAACCCGTCTGCCGTTGTTTCAGACTCGTCCTGCCTCTACCGTGAGCAACACCGGCTGACAGTGTACGTGATGAGGTCGGGTAGGCGGATCCAATGTCTCAGACGGTGCTGGAGTGGGAGGGGATTGCGCAATCGAGGGGACAGAGACGACGGAACACATGCTCTGAGCGGCACTTGACCCGAGAGTGATACCATGTTGACACAGGGCTGCTTTCTTTAGAGGAAGAGGACAAGTGGATTGAAGTGATCGTGGCCGCGAGTGGAGGCATGACTGACGAAGAGGTGCGGGAAGCCACTCGGCACAAGGTGAGAAAGCGATTTGAGCGGGGTATGGTGGGGGTGAGGAGGAACGTTGGGGCCCATATTCTCTCATTCGCTTCCCATTACGTTTTTTCCTTCCTCTCTCCCTCCTCCGTGTCTCTCTTGCTTTCTCTCTCTCTTTTCTCCCCCTCTCTCTCTCTTTTCTCCCTCTCTCTTCTTCCATTCTTTCTACTCTCATACAGCTCTTTCCTCTTACCTCCCTCTCTCAGCCTCTCTTGCTCCCACAAAACCCCTCAACTAACTCACTAAGCATTTACCTTCCTCATCGCAGCTCCAGGAGATGTTCAGTGATCCAGATCCTCAGTTCGAGCTCGTGCTGTGCATGTCGGAGATTCCGGAGGAGTGAGGGGCGACCCATCAACGAATGAAGAGGTCTGCAGTTCCATCTCCCTGACGCTTCACACCCTCTCCCTTACTCTATCCTGCCTTAAGCCAAATATACTGTCCACAGAGCCTTAATACTAGTTGAACCTCAAGATCTTGCTACATTCTCCAAATTCTTTGTGTGTTGCAGCCTGCGTGTTTTTAGTTGGTCAAAATATGAAGTATTATCCCATTGAGTAGTGACAGCAGAAGCCTGGAGTCACGGAGTATCGTGGGTATGGTCACCGTGCACACTACAGTGTGAGACGTTAAATACATTCCACAGTGTATGGTTCCCTGTAAGGAACGACACCACTCACTACAGAACTGGGTCAGTGAGGGGCGTCACACACTTTCCACCGTGTTTCGTGCCCTGTAAACACGGACACCCCGCACAACAGCACTGGGTCAGTACGGAACGTCATTCGCCTTCCACAGAGTATGATCCCTGTGAAAGCCGACGCACCTCACTACAGGACTGGGGCAGTCTGAGAGATTACACACCTTCAACAGTGTCTGGTTCCTGTAAGCAGCGACACCGCTTACTGCAGGACTGGGTCAGTTCGAGACACACACCTTCCAGAGTGTATGGTCCCGATAAACACCGGAATGAGTCAGTGTGAGAGGTCACACACTTTCCACGGTGTATGGTTCCCATAACCACCGACACCCCTCACTGAAACATCGGATCAATGTGAGACACACATCTGGGCTTACAATAAATTTGGAAAATTACGTGACGTCGGGCTTCATTGCTTTAATTTATTGCCAAAGATTTGCTGTTAACTACTTGATTGTATTGAAATAATGTGTAAAGTAATGAATACTGCTTTGATAAAAAGCAAAACCGTGAGGTTGTCATGAGGTATGGATGTAGTGTGTAACGTCTCTGGACCTCCGGATGTCTGCGGAAAGCATCCTGTCCACACTTAACAGACATCTATGTACACACGCACACCACAGGACACTCCTGCACATATCCACCCTTATACATCTGTACCTGAAGCACTCTCATTGTCCATCACTCCGCCTGACATTCCCCCATTCATCCTCTCTCCCTCGGTCACACTCATTCCTCTTTCCTCTCTCTCACTATATAGCGTTTTCCATCTCCCATTCCATTCCATTATATTTTCACTCTGTCTCACACTATCTCCATTTCATTCTCTCATGTGTCTCTTCTCTATGCTCTGCATAACTACGTCTCTCCTTCGCGGACCATAACCCACCAAATCCCTTCCCCATAGTTAAGCCATCCCTCCCCTAAGCTAGCGACTAAGGCTGCACAAAACACTCCAGCTGAAGCCTGACCCATGTTTCACAAAGTTATGATCGACCACAGAACAGGTTCACCAGGACTGACGGACTTACTGAGAGACTGGACAGGTTAAGAACGTTTTCCGTGGAGATACGGAGGCTGACCGGTAAAGTGAAATGCTAAGCCACTACAGAGCATGCGTCAGGCTGCACTTGGGAGTGTTGTGTGCCGCTTGGAATCTTTATCTAAGAGGGATGTTTTGACATTGGAGATGCTCAGTTGGAGGTTCAGGAGAATAATAATCGGAATGAAAGGGTTAACATATAAAGGACGTTTTATGGCTCTGCGCCTGTACTCAGCGTAGAATGAAAGAGCTCATATCATTGAATTATTGGTCTTTCAAGTGCCTAGGTAGAGTATGTGCAGAAGATGTTTCCTGTATTTTGTAAAACTAGGACCAGAGGCAACAACACCAGAATTCCTTTAGCCAAATAGCGACGAATCGGTGAAAACCATGGCCACAGGCGGCTGTGGGGGCCAAGACATTAAGTATATCTAAAACGGAGCTTGAGGTTTTCGATTAGTTAAGTTGAACTATTCGGAAGCAGTCAGGTGTATAGTGTTTATTCGACAGTGTTTATAGTGTTTAGTATAGTGTTCATTGTGTTTAATCAGCCATGATGGAATGGCGAAGCAGACTCGATGGACCAAATGGCCTAATTTTGCCTCTATGTCACGTGGTCTGAAAGAGATTTGTTTGATCACAAGGGGCCTCAATGAGATAAACAGCAACGCTCCTTTGCCCAGGAAGAGGAACTCTAAAGCTATCGGGAGAGGTATAAGTTTACCGTGGAAATTTACATCCAATATTTGACCAAACAGTGAAATATTCCCCCACAACTAATGGCCTCTCTGAATCTGTGCTCCACCTGCTTCGTGATTTCAGTTCTCCTTTCCCTCTGTCTTCACCTTCTGGATGAACAGTTGGCTGAACAGTTGATTTTTTTTTTTCCTGGACTCCACATCCAGATAACAATGAACACAACAGCTGCTTCAGCGACCACCGTCCTTCAACGAATATGTTCTCTCGGTGCATTCCCTGAGTGTACGGAATGAAGTACGGCCGGTGACAGAGACAGAGAGAGGTGATATCTTCCCTGAGGGTGAGACTGAGATTGGGACCTTAGATGTTGCCCTGCACCACATGACCTTCTCCCAATGACGGCTGATTATTGTTGTGTTCTAAGCAAGAGGTCCAAAACACTGAGCAGACAAAAATCATCAACAAAACCATTTAGGTCGTTTGAGCTAATGCAAATCGTCAACACCGTTATGCAAGTAAACATAATATTTTCAATGACAGTTAATTTCTTTTTTATCCAAATTCCTACGTGATACATGTAGTCAGAAATTATACTTGTGTTCAAATATAAACAAAGACAAAATTCTAAGGAAACAGGAAAATACCTGTTATTGAGTGTAATGAGTATATCTATATATGGCAAGTTATGACTTATATGTGCCAATTTCATCTGTTGTTCTCAATCTTAATGTTTTGTGCTGCATCCGGGTTAACAATTATTTTATTTTTATTTGAAATTGTTCATTTGGAATAATACCTAATAACTTTTAAATCTTGATGCTGCCAGAAGATATGATAGATTCGGGTGCAGCTACAACGATTGGAAGTCTGGTAGGTGGTAGAAAATGTCTAAAGAGTTTTGACCCAAAGCAGGCAATGACACCAACTGAGGATAACAGCTTGTTGAGCCATAGGAATGTTTCAGGTCCGTATGCCAGACTGGCTCTCGAGGCAGTGGTGAAGTTAATACAGTAAGACTAATCCTCGTTCAAATTGCCCGATAGTAGTTACAGATGTAATGCTCTGGTTAAGTACATGCTGTATTGTATTATTCTGCTATGCTGTTAGGTATTTTTAGTTTAGCAGGCTTTTGATTTTTTTCTACCAGAAACAGCATGTTCTGTTGTTAAACCACATGGACCAGTGTTTTGGCTTTGGCTAAAGTCGAGGTGTCATTTGCCAAACTTAGGAATGTCGTGTAGGCCAACCAAGTTCGTTTTAGAGCATTTCGTAACATTGCACCCAGTGGGTGCTATGGAAGCTTCGAGAGAGCTGAGCGGGATCAGGTTTCCGAGGGACAGCAGCCGCGTTTGTTGTGTAGAGAAGAGCACAAGGGTAGACGCTTGTAGAAAACACCTGAAGTGCAGACCCTATTGCCAAGAGTGCGTTGATCAAAAGAATATTTGCAAGGAGGAAATGCCAATAATTCTGTGTTAGCCAGACTATCTTTGAGGGAATTTCGATCTGTGGCCGGTGACTGGAATCCATCATCGTGAGTAAAGTGATACAGTCAACAACTACAGAACGAAGCTCCAACATTTATGTACACGTTTAGACTGGTTTATCTGCAATGTGCCCTTTGTTTTTTTTATTATTATTTTTTTTATGCCGGTGCACGACCTGTTATATCCAGATGAATGACAACTGCGCATGGGGCAGCTTTCACTCGGCAATCGCCAGAGTTAAAGTTCCCCCTTTGCAACATTCATGCTTACTTGTTTGGTTGATGCCAAATTATACCAACCGAAGATGTGTTATTTATGGAAGGCGCTGAGTCATGTGGCTGTCAGCAGAGTTAGTTAACGTGCCCACTTTGTGACGAGCTACGTGAGAGGGCCACGCCAGAATTAAATCTGTTATGTGACATGAGAGAATTGGCGAAGAAGTGATGTAATCCATAAGTTCAGGGCCTTCTATTTGAAAAGGGAAAATGGGACCTTGGAGGTCAGGGTTACTGCTGACTGGAAAACGGCAAGACAATGTAACCTCTGAGAGAGAGAGAGAGTGAGAGAGAGAGAGAGAGAGAGAGAGAGAGAGAGAGAGAGAGAGAGAGAGAGAGAGAGAGAGAGAGAGAGAGAGAGAGAGAGAGAGAGAGAGAGAGAGAGAGAGAGAGAGAGAGGGGGTACTGAAAACCGGGATCGAAACTGTGTCAGGAGTAAGTGGATCATTGCCATTATATTGCGTCATGTCATATGATGTGGGCGATGAACCAGCAATGCCAGACAAGAAGAGCAATGAGCCGTGACCTGGCGCCTTGCCGTACCTGGCAAGATTGGTTTATTGTGGACACCTGTACCGAGGGACAGAGATAATCTTGTCTTGAATACCGTGCACAACAATCACTACATTGCACAGTGCATTGCGGAAGGAAAAGGTAAAACAATAACAGAATACAGAATAGAGTATAACTGCCACAGATAAAGTGCAGTAGAGTTAAACAATAACGAAGTTCTGATGAACCGCACGGCAACTTTGAAAGATTCAAAAGTTTTTTTTTATTATTATCAAATCATACATCCATATGCATATCTGATTTCTTAAACGTTTCTTAGAGAAGCAGGAGTCAAAGAAAGTACATGAAATTAATTCAAGGAAAAACATTGAGAGAGAACCCAAACCCTTCCCTACTCAAAAGGAACAGCATCCTGATCACCTATTTCCCTGCACGTCCAACCCCCCTCCCCACCCCCGCAAACCACCGCACGAAACGACGAAACGGAGCAGGAGCATTTGCTTCATGTCCCGAACGAAAAAAAAAGAAAACTTTTAGAATACTAACTGAGCATTAACCCCGAAACTTCTTCCCCTCACACAACAAAACCGAAAAGGAACCGACGATAAAAGCACAGAATATAAATAGCATAAATCTGAGAAAGTCCAAAGTCTATAAACGCAGCTTCATCCTCTGATATCAACGACATTCATCAAAAGAGGGAGACAAGACACAATCAAAGAGGCGTACCCGCCGTCTACAGAGACCCACACTGTGATCGGTCACTTATAGATTCCTCCTCTGACAGGCAACCGGCGCTGAACTCTCGCTCGCTTATCGCATTTACCTCGATATCTCGAACTTCCTCGGCAGATTAATGGACTCGTTAAACGGCGAAACGGTGTCGAACAGAAATTCCCGCCACGCATCGAAATTTCTTCTCATTGTGGCCGTCTGATTACGCACTCTTGTCACAGAATCTTCTCGGAGCTGGCAAAGCGCTGGAGCAGTCAAACCATCTCCAAGCTGTAAATGGCAGCCGTTAACTGTCCCAGGAACACGGTAAAGGTGGACGAAAAAACAGACATAAAATAATTTAAAAAATGTATATACGTTCGTGTCCTATTAGAGAGATGTCGACTGAGAGAGCGTTTCTTTAGCACTTTTGTGTGTTTTGGAAGAGGCTGGTTGGGTTCTAATCCAGGATCACTCCCCTCGATGTCCAGTGCCGATGCCACTACATCACCGGCCAGATAGACAATAAGCTGCAAGATCCTATTCCACTAGAATGACGTCGTCTATCTACTCATATTAGGGATATTCTTATCACGTAAAACTATGTTAGAACATATTCCTTGTCCTTATAACAGTGGCTAGAAACTGTCCTTGAGCCTGCAATGTGTGCTTTCATACTCTGGCATCTTCTGTCCGATTGGACGGGAGAGCGGATGTCTGGGATGAGTAGGACCCTGGAGTGCACTTACAGTGGAAGTGAAGACAGAGTCCACGGAGGGAAGGTTGGCTTCCGTGACGCGTTGAGCTGCGTCCAGAACCCTCGGCAGTGTCTCTTAGTCACAGGAGGAGCGGTTTGCGGTACCAAGCCATGATGTGTCCAGTCAGGATGCTTTCTGCCAAGGTGGACGTGGCTGCAGCGGTGTGGACTGCCACAAGTAACTGGCTGGATAGTGGGAGGGAATCGCGATGAGGTCCCACAAGATGTCTCCATGATCATTTGGTGGAACTGGGCGATCTTCCGTCTGGCTTTGTGTCTTCAATAGGGAAAGGGCCTCTCAGACCCCGACGTGAGTCCAGCTCCTTGTGTTTGAAGGAGGAAGTGCTGTGACCGTTCCGTTCTGTTGATAACGATACCCAGCTATCCGGGTGCAGAGAAAACAGCCACCAACAGCTGTCCAACCAACTGCTTCTCGGGACATCGCAGAACCAGCTTATTCCCATGGGTTCCTCTTCACCGGACAACTCTGGTCGGGTTGCATGTGGACTATTGCATTTAGTTTCAGTCGTCTGATAGGAAGGGTGACGAGGATTTGGAAAGAGTATAGACGAGGTTATAAGGAGGACCTTCGGGAGGAGAACTAGGAGTTGCACAAACTTGCATTGTTCTTGTCCGAGTGGCGGAAGCCAAGGTGAGAACTGAGAGGATCATTATTCTCACAAAAGGAAGTGTTGTCGCCGCTTTTTCAAGCTCTGGTTCGGTTCCATCCGGAATTTAAAATTAGTTTCGGTCGCTCCATTATAGAAAAGAGGACAAGGCTTTGGAAAGGGTTTCGAAGAGATTTATAGGCAAGAGATCTATGAGGACGATTTGCACGAACTCCTGCTATCCTTTCCAGAATGGCAGACACCAACGGGAGATCGAGAGGCTTATAAGAGTCATAAATACAGTGGGCAACTGTAACCTTTCTCACAGCGTTAGAGCACCAGATAACAGAGGACATGCCGTTGATGTGAGAGCGAAAAATGTTCAAAGCAGATGTGTGGCGAAATGTTTAAAATAAAACAGAGAGTTGCGAGTGTCTGGAAATCATTTCTAGCGTGTTGGTGAAGGCAATGGTATTTATGAGATTCTGCGATAGGCAAACAAATTCACAGAGAAGGGACGGGTATAGACAACACGGAGAAAACGTGATTAGTTTAATTAGGTATCACAGGCTTAACGATATCCGCCCAACATCACAGAGTAAATGTTCTCTTCCTGCCCCACACGGTCTAACTGAAGAGATAATCACTGATGAGAGAAATTTATTTTCCCCTCCATCGTGAATATGACGTCGTTCATTCTGAGTCTGTGACCCATGGTAATAGAATCTCATTCAAGGGAAAGATCGTCCCAGCAATCGCGCTGAATTACCTGAAAGAACCGATCAATTCTTCTCATAATTCCAGAGAAAACAGTCCCAACTTATTCACTTTCCCCTTACACATACAGCCTACCATTTCTTGAAGCATTCAGGTCAGTGTGAGGAAAAGTCCCTTTACTCTCTCCGTTGCGGGGATAACTTTCCTGAGGAACTGTAACTAGAAATGGAAAAAAAAAACAAAACATTTAATGTGCATTCAAGCAGAGGGATTCCTTTAGTGAGGCATCAATGGCTTAATCTGGTCAGTCCACCGTCGCAGACAAAATGTCCTCCTCCTGTCCTGCAGCTTTGTATGGTTTAACTAAAGAAGGGATCACTGACTGAGGACATTAGTTTCCCGCGCATTCCTGATTGTTCCTTCAATCTGGAACAATGACACACGGTAATATAATTCTCATTCAGGGGAGAAATCCTTCCTGCAATTGGTCTGAGTGGTCAGTAAGAATCCAGTATTTCTCCTCACAATTCCAGGGAATACAGATTCACTCGCCCCACAAGCAGCAAGCGGGCCATCCCGGGGCTTAGACCTGTCAGTGTAAGCAATAGTCTCGCACCCTCTCTTTAATCGGTAGGACTTTCCCAAGGAAATGTGACAAGACCTGGAACTAATATTCAAGGTTAATTCTCACCACAACTTGTAGGACACGTCCCAGTAAGACATTTCTATATCTCTTCTGCAATACTCCTGCATCACAGCACAAGATTCTGTTTTTTCCTTCCTAATTATTTGCGGTACCTGTATGTTAACTCTTAGTGACATGTTGACAAGGACCGTGAGGTCCCTCTGAACCATTCAATCTGTTCCCATATATATATATGGATTTTTTTAGTTTGTTCCACTAGGAATGGATGGCCTCAGATCCCCCACTTCCGTCCGCCACTTCTTCATTCCATCACTTCTGTCTGCATCACCAAACCATGGCTGCGCCCTTCTCACCACTAACCCAGCCATTCAGATCTGTGCAACAGCGACATGGATATAATAAAGTTGGTCCTCACATTGAAAACTTCAATGTAGACTGTGAACAGTTGGGGTCTCACACACAATCCCTGAGTCACCTAAATGTTTGAACCTGGTCCATTTATTTCCTCTATCTGAGATTGACCTGCTGACTAATTCTCACCCAGGCATATTATCAAGAACCCCGCGTGCTTATCCAAATCTTCTTTAAGTTCATCCAATCCCACATTCATCAGTTCCCAATTTTCCATCCGTCTGTCCAATCCTGAGCCCAAACTGACTCTGCCAGCCCCGTGGGTGAGCATCTGGGACTTGGTCTGTATCTCTACCTGTTGGATACTTGTTCAGAATTCAATGTAAATATTGACCAAGTAAACCGTTTTATTGGTAATCTGTGTCTCGGTCTTGGGTTCAGTGTGGGACTGAGTCTTAATTTCTCTGTTGTCTGAAACTGTGGAACTGATGAGCTGTCGGTGTCTCTGTGCTCTGTAACACAGCTTCTGTGTGAGAGCGGAGCGGCTGCTTTGGTTCCTCGGCAAGAGGGAATATCAGAGTTGATTGAATTTTGTCCCTGTGGGTAGGAAAAGGAAACAGGGTCAGTGAGGGAGACGGTTGCCTGAATCGGCTGTTGCACCCTGTACCATTGTCAATCTGTCGGTATGACTCTCTCTTTCTTTGGCACATAAATAACATTGCATGTGACGCTTGTCTTTCTTTCCTTCACTTTCAGCTATCCTGCGTTATTGACCATCCTATCTAAATCTCCCAATTTGGAGACAACATTTTAATATTCTATATTTAATGTTTCCTTTGCAGATCGAAGCATTTCTTCGTAATTTTCGTTGGACCTCTAACAGCTTTGAGATGCTCTAAGACGCCTACTACATGAGCAACATCTCAAAATTTTTCAGGAACTCCGCAGAGCTTTGGCAACACATTGTGTGTGGTGCCCTGGATTTCCAGAATCTGCTAGTGATCTCCTGTTTTGTACATCAGCATCGTGGTCGTGAGAACACTGCCATCACGTGTGTGTGTGTGTGTGTGTGTGTGTGTGTGTGTGTGTGTGTGTGTGTGTGTGTGTGTGTGTGATAGTGTGTGTGATAGTGTGTGTGTGTGTGTGTGTGTGTGTGTGTGTGTGTGTGTGTGTGTGACCACAGTGAGAGAAGTTAGGGGTCGAACATGTCTTTGAATTCTGTTTACAAATTGATATTTAGCGGACAAATTAAAATAATGAAATCTGTAAATGTGGCTGCTTCGGGTGTTTATCAATGGAGCTCCGGCATTCTTCTCACTAGGTGAGGAACCGCGGAGGTAATGCCTAGGAATTTAGAAGTGCTTGTCTTCTGTCGGCTCAATATTTACATCAGAGACAATGAATGGTGTTGAATCACCATGATTGTTCAAGTGACTGAAGTCAGTCAGCGGCAGAACAGTGTCTCTGGAGACTGATCATTTCTATAAATCAGGGCCGTTTTGAATACGTTAGCTCAGAGTTTCCGATGTAGCTGTGAATTCAGGAGCAACACAACTGGCAGTTTATCACGGAAATGAGTTATCCAGTCCTTTTGCGAATAGGAGAAGTTTACTATCCTTTTATTTCAACCTTTGGAATTCTCTGTAAGCTGTGGTATCGGCTGCCGTTAGTGGGAATTGAAGTTAATGCCAATGTAATGATTCTTTCTGTCGCTGATTTCCACAACCTCATGTCCAGTCCTAGTATTCGGCATTCTAGGAATGGAATTAAAGCCAGCGACTATGGATTCTGATATCTGGATCTAAAGATAACAATTCAGCGAAGCCGCCAACATCGGAAGACCTCAGTGATATCGTCCAGCGGTTTGTGTTCAATAATGTGATGATCGGGTCTCTGTGCTATTGGTCTCGAAGCAGATACACTGCATTTGCAAATACTGTGTTTATACTGCCGCGGAGATGATGCTAATTGATTGTCTGCATTGGTATATGAGCGGTTGTGTGAGGTACGTGTCACGATCAAACAATCGATTTGTGGTAACGATTCAGCAAATTTGAGGAGCTCCCTGTTGCAGCAGGAAGATTGAAAATTTTCAGTAAAAGTGAGCCGTGTGACAGCATGTATAGAAAGAGTAAGAGAAAGTCGTGTCAGGGGGGCTCTCTGAAAACAGCTCAGAAAATCCACGTTAACTGCTTTCCCACATATTCTATTTTTGTCTGGATGAGTGGTTCCGGGAATTCCTGGTTCTGCTGTGCCCTTCGGCTGTTCTATCGCTGGCAGAGAAGTTGATGATTATTTAATGCAAGAATCCCACCATTAACGTCCGGATTCATTCATTTCATTCGTGTCAGACGCGGATGAAGCCGATAGAAAATGTTCCAAACAGTACTGACTCCGAGGGTACCTAGTTTCATCTGTCCGCTGATTCTTCATAGTTTTGGTCATCAGAAAGGAATCCGAATTTAAATCATATGACATTATTTTAATGTGTAAACTCAGCCAGCTCTTGACCCTCTCTTCGCCCTTTTACCGTTGAATGGAACAATAAAATGGGAATATTGCATGACCCCAGAATACTGCGGCAATGGGTTTTACTCAGTATTTCTCAATTTCCTATTTCCCCTCTCTCTTCAGCGAACTTGATGGCGATTGTGATCCTGTCCCGGGATAAGTGCGGTCTCTCCAAATGTGTAACTCTATACTTGGTGGGAATGGCAGCGGCCGATCTCCTGGTCGTTATCTCGCTTCCGCTCCTGACGTGGACAGCTTGGCTTTATTTTCGCCGATCATTCCTGTTCATCACTCCTGTTTGCCGTATCGCTAGATGGCTGATTCATGCGAGCACTACTGCCTCTGTCTGGCTGACTGTCTCTTTCACCGTCGATCGATTTGTGGCTATTTGCTGTGAGAAGCTGAAAACAAAATATTGCACCGCGAGGACGGCGGCTGTGGTTATCGGGACAGAGAGTGTGCTGGCCTGTTTGGAGTGTGTTCCCTGGGGCTTTGTATACGAGCCTGTGACAATAATTGATGGTATCCCCTGGTATTGTGTTCTTACACCGAGCTACAGAAACTCTCCCTCATGGGTGGTGTTTGAGATGTTTCACCACATTTTAACCCCTTGTGTCCCATTCTTTCTGATTTTGCTGTTCAATATTCTGACTGTCAGGCGGATTCTAGCGGCCAGTCGAGCCCGCAGGGGGCTCCGGGGACAAAAGAGTGGAGAGAATGAGAAGGACCGGGAGATGGAGAAACGACGCAAATCCATCGTTTTGCTCTTTAGCATAACGGGCAGCTTTATATTGTTGTGGGGAATACGTTTAGCATTTTACATCTATCAACGGATTTCAAAGAGTTTTGTTTATTATTCTGTCATGAATCCCGTTTACATTATAGAAGAGACATCGGGAATGCTGCGGATTCTCGGTTCTTGCACCAACACGTGTATTTACGCCCTGACTCAGAGCAAATTCCGACAGGATCTGAAAAACGTTGTGCAATACCCACTGAGTCGGATTTTTAAACTCATGAAATGATAAAAATTAATAATATGCAGTAGTACAATTCAGCTGACTTCACGCTTCTATTATGTACTCCCTCTTGTAATAAACGGAAACAATGTGATGAACAGAGTTTCAAACAAAGCAGGAGAAAATCTGTCGATGATCGAAATACAGAACAACACACACAAAATCATGAAGGTTGACGGCCCGAATAGTTGAATGTTTACTCTTTTCCAAAGCTGCCACCTGTCTGCTGAGTTGCTCCAGCATTTTGTGTGTGTTGCCTTAGTGCTATAAAACAAATATCACAACCGCTCGAGACGGCACCACTGGCCTCAGCATCGCAGAAGAATCCCCTTTGCACCTTACCCTCGCCCCGTTTAAGTTTTACCTTGAGGCGAACCTGTTACACCTTCTTCCCGATACAGACAAAAGTGCCTGATATTGGGTATACTTCCGTCGGTATTAACCACTCCTGCTCCCATCATTACCGGTCCTTTACTTCACGGTGATTTTCCTCTGCCTCTACCTGAAGTTTTTCTTTCTGTTTTCCCGTTTGAACTAACATTCAGTAACAGAATGTTTGCTCTCAAAGGGTAGGTGGAGGAGGAGGGGTGTTGAGTGGACGAGGCGATGCTGTGAACCCAAGAACAGAAGATACAGCAGAGCGAAATGGGAACTGATATGATCTAATCTTACACATAGTCCTGGCGAAAGTCTTCAGCTCAGGCAGCAGAATTGGGGAGAGAGGAAAATAAATCAATTCTGATGAAAGGTCTCTGCCCAATACGTCCACAGTTTACACTTGTCCACAGATGCTGCCTGGCCTGCAGAGATCCTCCAGCACTTTGGAATTCTAGAGTCTGCAGATTGTGTCTTGCTTCTGACTGGTCTAATCTTAGTCAGAGTCAACGAGATATTCGACTATGCCAACGCACAGCTGACACTGGACAAATAACAAACGAAATATGGTTATAAACTTGATATAAAAAAATGAAAACAACAGGACAGTGTTATAAACA
This sequence comes from Hypanus sabinus, assembly GCF_030144855.1. Classification (NCBI taxonomy): domain Eukaryota; kingdom Metazoa; phylum Chordata; class Chondrichthyes; order Myliobatiformes; family Dasyatidae; genus Hypanus; species Hypanus sabinus. Next base: position 145,988 of record NW_026781343.1, read on the forward strand.
GAAACTTGATAATTAATGGACAAAGATTCAGTTAATTTTGAATTGATGCAACTGGGAGATTGGAAGGTCTCTCTAAACATACACGATCGGGAATAAATTATTTATACAGTTAGAATGATGTTGAGTGTTTCGACAGTTTGTATCCAGATATTACATTCTGCAGAGAAAGCTGAATTAAGAAATCAATCTGAGTCCTTCAGTGGTTGTTCCATGATGTTTAATAATTTTAATCGTGAATGCGTAAGATCGAAGTATAAACTCTAAATATAACCTTGGTTAAGACGGGTAATAAGTAGTAAGGATAATCCTGAGAATTGTAAAACAGTGACTACTGCCATCAATGGAGGCTAAATGTTTGAATAGGATTCTTCTTGATAGGTTTGATAAATAATTGTAGAAGCATAATCACAGGCAATCAAATGGCTCTGGGAGGATAAGGTCATGACAGAGAGACAAAACAAATGAATGAGATGGATGTTCTGTGTATGGAATTCAGTGAGGCTTTTGACAAGAGCCCCCAGAATAGCTCGATTGTGAACGTCGGGAGGCATGGTGAGTATGGGGCGGGCAGTACATGGGGGGTTTCAAAAAGATCTGTTCTGTAACCCTGCTTTTTTCTGATATATATAAATGACTTGCGAGAAAAAGTGGATATGTGGGTTGGTAGCTTGCGGTTTGGGGCTATACATAGCATAGCGGTTAGAATCAGACGATTCCAGGTTGGAGCAATGGAAATCGGGGTTCATTCCGCTGTTTTTTTTTCTGGAAGGAGTTTGTACATCCTCTCCGTGATATTTGTGGGTATTTACGCAAGATAAACAAAAGAAAAAAAGAACACAACTTAGCGATTAGGCTGGGGTAAAATTGAGGTTACTGGTCGCCGAGGCTCATTATTCTTCGATTCATCTCTAAGTGAATCAATGACACCTATGCGCTGTTGTGGACAGCTTAGAATTTCATCACAATAAAAAAGTTCATACACAATAAAACTTTAAACTGAATTGCAGAGTAGATAGGGTGGATTTGATCACAGCGTGGAGGAACAGGAGATTCGGGCTATGCAGGTCTATAGATCCCCCAACATTTCCAAATAAGTGAATTGAGTGGTGGCGAAGGTTCATGTCTTAAGAACTAGCAACTCCAGATTCGTGGTCTAACGAGGGAAGAGATGCTAAGGAAGTACACGTGAATGTGTGTCTAACGATTTGTGCGGGAGGTCATCGTATACACGGATTATTGGATTCTGTTCCGGCATTTGGTACGACTGGTGTAAGGAGCACGGGTTTTACATATGTACTGAAAGAGATTTAATATTCTAACTGAGGCGTTTGATGCCGCTGCACTGACATTAACATGTAGTATGCGCATGCTTGCTGTTGGGGGGTGGGCGATGGAGTAGGAACTGGAACCACAGGTGAGCAGGTAGCATTGAATAAAAGGCAGAGACGAGGACAAAGATCGCCAAGCTTAAGGCCAGACTGGACACAGTTAATTATCCCGGTAGCTCCGAGGCTGAATTCAGTTTATGTCACAAAAGGTGTGTAATACTTAAGACAGACGTGCTTCGAACCTGGATTAATACGTAACGTAGTGAGCAACCTATTACAGAGATCTGGTTCAGAGCAGAAAATGGCTGTCCCGACAATAAAAGCTCTCACGCCTCCTAAAATCCGTTTGCAAATGGTCCTACATACCCAGATCTGGTTGTCACCCAAATTCCTGTGCAATCCCATATTTAAAATTCCCCCTTAAAAATGCGCACATCACTGAAATCCACGTGCACGCCCAGATCTGCGCATATTCCCATATGCACATTAAATTATCCAGACAAAGAATCCCTCCAAACACAAAATGGCGACCTGGACATTAAATTATCCGCACGCATTCCAAGGTCCGACACAGCCAGATCCGTCTGAGGCATAATATACACCCAGAAAAAAACTTTGCAACTCCCATATTCGTCGACACACCCCTAAATCTGCTCAATCTCCAAATAGATCCGCAGCCCCATTTCGGAGCACACACCCTAAATTAGCGCACGTGTGCAAATGCGTGCGCAATCCCATTTTCGAGAACTCACCTAAATTCGTGCGCATCCCCGGTTTCATGACCTCCCCAAGGATTCCTGCGCAAATCCTGATCCGCCAAACGCAGCCAAATCTATACGTATTCGAAATACATGTGCACGGCCATCTTTGAAAACACACCCCGAAATCTGCGCATGTCAGCAGATCAGTGAGCTCTCCAAACACGCGGACACACCACATATATTATATTATCCCAAAACAAAGCCCATTTCAACCAGTTCACAAAATGGTAGCCTAGTCATTAAAAATCCACTTCAAAACCAAAATTTATTCGTCTGCAAATCCTGATCCGCCAACACACACTAAATGCATCCCAGTCTGTGCACCTCACCTAATCAGTGCATACCCAAAGACGCTGACATCCCACATACAAAATAGATTATTCCAGAGAAGGATTGATTTCAAACAGTTCAGAAAATGTCTGTTTCGACATTAAACATTCCCACGCACACCAAAATGCGATTTCAACTGCAGATAGGAGGACAGACAGAACTCTAACGCAGGTCCCAAATTTGTGTGCACTGTCAAATTGGATAACACACTTTTAAATCTGCGCTCATCGCCAAATCCGTGCCCAACACTCAGGTGAACACTTCTAAATCCCCGCGACCCCTCAACTCCATGTGCACTCCATAATACAGTTTGCAGACCCGTATTTGCCTCCAAACCCCTGAATCTGCGGATTTCCCAAATCAGTGTTCACCCCCATATTTGATAAGACACCCCTATATGTGCGCATCGCCAAATCCATGAGCACACTAAAGCAGCAGGCACCTCCATATTCGCCGATGCTGCCCTAAATCTGCGCCATTCCTAATTGAGTGTGCCCCCAAACCCGCTGACACATCCACTTGATCATGAGGTTATCATTTCAAACTGTTCAGAATATAACCGCCTTTTTTATTAAGTGTGATTGTGAACACACGATCAGAAATGCTGATCAAGTTAACTAGTTCCCAAAGAGAACTCTGCAAGGCTAATCAGATGGTTCACTGCTGCTCGGCGATAAACCATAAAAAAAATCGCATGTATAACTAGGAAACATTTAAAAAAGTACAAGTACTACAGTCATGATGATCATGATGAAGTAAGCTGGAGAGAGACATTTATACACATGTTCACCTCGGTAATTCAAAGAGATTGAATGATACGTTTGCAGGGTGACAAAACATGACAGGAGCACTTGGCACTATAGACTGATCACTAACGGGAGAAGTCAGCATCTGTCCTTTCCCTACTTTCTCCAGCAGTTTAAGGCCGAAGCCCTGCCGGAACAGAACGGGTAAGAAGATGGGCCTCGACATTAAAAATCCGCACGTAACCCAGAATGCGTGCGCAACCCCAAATTCCTTGTGCACTCAACCTGCTGACATCCGCATATGCACGTTAGGTTTTCTCAGATTCAGGAATATTTGAAAGTGATAATCCCAAATCTGTGTGCGTCCGATACTCCTGAACACATCCCTCAATCTGCTCAATCGCCAGACAGATTCGTATCCACATATTCGAGAAGATACCATTGAATCTGTGTAATCAGTATGCACCACAAACGTGCTGACACCTCCCGCACTAACACCAGATATTCCCAGAGCAGGAATCATTTCAAACAGTTTAGAAAGTAGCTGACTGGATTTTAATGTCGAATTCATTTTCTGAATTCTTGACAGGATTCTAAAGTGAATGCAGGGAGGAAAGCGGTTTTGGGGTGCGCACTGAATTGGGCCGCGCAGATATTGGGCAGTGTCGGAGAATAAGGGGTGCACACTGTTATGGTGTGAGCTTGGATTTGGGAATGCGCACGCATTTAAAGGTGGGGTGAGCACTTATTTCATGAAGGCGTAGATTTAGGGGTTGGCGGCAAATATGCACACGGATTTGGGGATACGAACAGTCAATTACATCTGTAGTCAATTAGGGTGGCGAAATTAGATTTTGTGATGTTTGTATATTCCGGCGACTGTTTGTCAACAGTTGCAATCGCATTTCAAATGTCGAAACAGCCATTTTCTGAACTGTTGGACTTGAGTTCTGCTTTGGAATTATCTATTTCATACGGGCTGTGTCAGCATGTTTGGAGTGCGGACTGATTTGGTGATGTGCATAGGTTTTCTGGATTCATGGCGGGCAGTTTTGATTTATCGATGCAAAGCATCTGCTAAAGTAAATTCCGAAAATCCGGAGCGCTGCTCAACTTTACAGACTATTGGTCTAAATATCATTACAGTAACATACTTTAAATTCACATTTAAAGGTACTGCGCTGTTAGAAATTACGACAAGTTTGAAGGGAATGCGTGAACATTTTCGTTTGGGCCGTCGGGGTCTCCAATTGTAGCGGTGTTCCCCACACAGTGCTGAAATAACGAGACGCCGTCGATGAGCTGCAGTTGCAAAAGAGATTTATTCAAATTCCGCGGCCTCGCTTTAAAACCTTCCTGTTCCCGCCGTCTCCGGGCAGGAATGCTGTAGGGGGCGCGTATTCACTGTCCCGTCCCGCGAGCGGGCTTCTCCCCTTGCTGGTGAAGCAAGCTTGGCGCCCTTTTTTGGAAATGCCTCATTGCCGGCCCGCGCCACTTTGTGAGCCGGTTCGAGTGATCTCGGAAGTGGGTCGCCACAATACTGTAAAATAAAACGTACAGTGAGAATGCAATTACATGTTTACATATACATGGACTGTACTTAAATGGAGGCAGGTTGCGGGATTATCTGAGTATCAGATGACTCTGACAGAAAATGATAAGTTAACAAACTGAATTATCACTAAAATGTGCCGACGCCAGAGCGTTATGCGGCGTAATATACTCTGAATGTTGTAAATTTTATACATCTGTATTTTCCTTTTGTAATAGTTCCTTGTTAAAATTTTGTTCATGACAATTTTTTTGGAAGGGAGGTGTTACGTACCCGTGGCTAACTTGTGACAGTCACATGACCATGATGTAATTGAGGCTCTGCCTGGTCTGCTGAATAGTCTTGAGATGGTGGAGTCATGTAACAAGGTAATTTTCCATCCCTAATGGACATTCGCTAGATAAATCAGGGTTCACGCTAACTTCATCTAGGCCGGCTTGAGTTTTGGGAAGGGTGAAAGACACTCGCCTAATGTGAGGAATCAAATAGTCTAATATGCTTATCATTTTTAACCAGAAATCTTTCCTCCCGCTTACCAAAAAGTAAACTCCGTTATTCCTCTTCTATTTCTCCCTCCACTGTTGATTAACTAATACTCCATTTCCTATTCTTGGACAGTTCCCATTTTTCCCTACATCACTAAAGTCCTCTCTGTGTTCGCTGGTGTCAGCACTGTTCTCTCTGGTTGCGCGGGTGTGCGGCTGTGCAGTAACTGAACTGCTACCGCGATCATAGCATTCGGAGTCGTGCCGCTGGGTTTTGTATAATATCATGTTAATATAATTCTGGAATTATGGTGATAAGTTTTACAAATCTTTATAATATAATGAAATATTCTGAAATTAATTGTGTTAATGAATCTAATCCATAAATATTCTGAATAATAAACGGACCAAAACCTTTAAAATGAAACATTTTAGAACGTCATCGTATTGACAGCGTCAGTGTTTCCAGTTCCAACACTGTTAAAATAGTTACAGTAAAGACAGAGTGGTGGAGCGGAAGACGAACAGGAAGGGTTAAATGTGTGTCTACTATCGTAGCCACAGTCCCCGGCAATTCTACGTCTCTGAGGACCGAGCACCTGAGTGGAGTGAAGTGGTTCAGTGCGCTGGATCTGAAGAGTGGGGATTACCAGGTCCCCATGAGTGAGGCTAGCAGGAGAAACGGCGTTCATATTTCTAAAACCACAAAATACATGCAGAACTCAGCAGGCCAGACAGCATCTATGGGAGGAGGTAATGACGACGTTTCGGAACGAAACTCTTCATTCATATGTCTTACAGTTCGAAATAGTGCCACAGGTCATATCCGGACACACGGCTACTCTCCAGCGTGTCATGGGTAATCGGTAGGGGATATATACTTGCGGGTGATATTGGTGTACCTGGATGATCTCATAGTGTTCGGTTCCACCTTAGAGGAACATGAAGCGAGCCTGATGAATGTGTTAGGCCCTTGAAAGCTGGAGGATTATAACTTCCCCTGGTCAATTGTCAATACTACAACACGTCTGTCAACCGTGTTAGTTACACAGTCTCCCGGGATGAAGTCGCCACGATCCCTCAAAGATAGAGGCGGTAGCCACATGGCCAAGGCCTCAGAATGTGAGCGTCCTCCGCTCCTTCCCTGGATTCTGTGGGTACAGTCGGAGGTTCCTGAAGGACTATTCAAAAATGGGTCACCATTTGAATAAGCTTCTGTGTGGTAACCCTCCCTTGGGAAAGAAAAGGAGGAGGACGGAAGAAGAAAGTAGAGGTTATCTTAGTGCTTTGGAACTATTTGAAGGAAAATGGGATGCAATACCTGAATAGGCGTTTCAGTTGCTGAAGGAGCTGCTGACGGAAGCGCTTGTGTTAGTTGTTCCTCAGACTCCCAATTGCCTTATATATTGCATGCAGACGCCAGCAGAGAGGGCTTACGTGGCATTCTACATCAGGATCAAGGCACAGGGTTGCGAGCTATTGTTTTTTCCAGCCGGAGTCTGTCTATCCAAGCGGTATTGCCCCACGAACTAACTGGAGTTTCTGACATTGATTTGGGCTCCAGTGGGTAATTTAAGTACCTCGTAGGAGGTGATGTTGGACAAAAATCCATTGGCATATTCCTGACCTCGGAGAAATTGGATGCAACTGGTGGCATGTTCGGACATGCGCATGAAGGATGTTAATGGACAGAGAGTGGGAGAGTGTTCCTGCCCCTGGAGTTAATGCAATGTGCCAGTTCACCATCATGGTGAAATCAGAGGCGAGGCAAGTGCAGGATCGAGTGATGGAACATTTGGGATGTTCTGTTTGCGCCATTTCGCAAGCTTACATGCCCACAAGTTGGAGATCGTTTAGACGGAAAAATGGTGTCAACATATTGGGTGTTTGGGCGTGAAGCAAGGTTGCCAGCTGACCTTTAGTTTGGGTCTGTCGCGGAAGGTTTTCCACAGAACACTTATATGTGTCTGTGTCTGATATAAGGAGGGAATTGCAAAAGTTGCATGAACTAGCAGGTGTCCATACAACCAAACAAACTCAAGGAAATAAGATATAACCACTTCGTTAGGTTCGCCAAAGTGATGTGTCCAGACAGAGTTCTCATTAGGAATTTGGGGCTACCTGTGAAATATAATTTGTCCGGCTGCTTGGTGGCTACGCTTAACGTAGTGGAGAGTCAGATGTCTAAAGTTACAGTTTTCCGGGTGAAGCCACAGGATGACAATCGATCTGCCAAGAAGTTCTGTCGGAACCACCGTATGCTCCTGGGTCAAGAGGTACGTGTTGATCCAGAGCCCGGCAAGCGGGAGGACAGAAGGACAAGCAGCGGAGAGGTTTTGAAGAAACATCTTCTCTGAATGTGGTATAGATCAGACGATAAGTAAATGGGGATGTAGTATGCGTCACCATTTGCAACTCCACAATCATTGAGAAAAAGCTTCCCAAGCCTCCCCACCCTGATGCAAATGAAATGGGTTGAACTAGGAGTGGTGAGGCAGGTTTGCGGCTGGGAAATGACAGGAGACTGGGATCTAAAGGTCGTGATAATGAAACCCGAGCTTAGCCAAGTGACAAGAGGACTTTTCACTCTGTTGTCGGAAGGCACGAGAAATTTACGGAAAATTACGGAAGGCACGAGAAAGGACTTCCCCATGTAGGCAGGAATGATGTCAGGGAGAGGCTGATGTTGAAGAAGTAGATCATATGGTAAGGAGGTCTCAAACAGTCTGGAACCTCCTCCCCCTATGTGCTGGCCAGTGTTGCACAGTGGGAGCAATGACCTGCGAATATACCCCGAATGAGAGATGACACTACCATTTAAAAATTGATTGGAGGTTACTTCATCATGAAGTTCCTTTAAACACTGTGTTATTAATGAGTCGATCATACGTTATTTCACAGTCATGGACAGAACTGCTTTTGGTGGGGAAGAGTATAAGGGTCTGGTAAAGGTTTCACTGTTTGAGTTATTGTTAGAGATTAGGGGTGCTCAGGAATGTGGGCCATCCAATCAGGAAGGCTGGGGAGAAGGTGTTTTTTGTGCTGATCTCCGGGGAGAAGACTTGTCTTTAATCGCTGGGAGAGGACGAAAGGGAAAACTGGAGAGAACAAGTCGTAGAATTCGATCCGGAGGGGACTGTGATTCGATGGACCCAACGTGGTGGAGTCTGCTAGAAATCGATGACTTCGAGTTTTGGAGGTTTTGTGCATCAACCTGTGCAAATTAGGTAAAGTTTCTGCTCATAAATAAACTTTTTTTGAATTGTAAGCCGTTTGCAATATGTTCTTTCCAGTGATGAGCTGTAACAAAGCAGCAAAACACACAGCATTCAGAGCAATGCTGAGGCTTGGGTGGGCGAGACATCCGGATCACACTAACCGGCGGGACCGAGTGTCTATGTGACAGACGTGCTAGGTTGGACTGCCAGTGATGGCGAAGGAGCTGTTTCCTGAGACGCCCGGGAAGAAAGGGGTTTTCAGAATCAATCTTCAGACTCGGCTCGACCCCAACTCAATCGACCCCCGAAATCAGTATGAAAACCCATATCTGTGATCGTCCCTGACGACATTCTGCATAGATCCCCAAAACCATATACACACGCAAAGGCACTGAAATCTCCAACTCCAGCGACCTTCCCCCAAATCAGTGTGAAAACCCATATCTGGATCGTCCCTGACGACATTCTGCATAGATCCCCAAAACTGTATACAAACGCAAAGGCGCTGGGATCTCCACATGCTCGTTCCATTATGCGAGCGAAAAATAATAATAGTCTCAAGTAGTTCACAAAATAGCTGCCTCCTCGCTAAAGAAATATCAAGACCATAGTTCAGTTTAAAGTGCAATTATATATCTATAAGTGAAACAATTTTGAGATTCGTCACGCCTCTAAAACCACCAACACTCTGCATATTCCTGCGCGGCCACATATTCGACGACACACCGATAAATCAGGGAACATCCCTAAATACTTGTGCATTCAAACTCCGTGTACACCACCAAACCTGCACAAACCCACATATGCGTATTTCATTATCTCAGAGAATGTGTCATTTCACCAATTTCACGAAATTTCTGTCTCCATCTTAGAGATATATCAAGAACAAATTACAGTTTAAACCCATCAATTATGAAAATATCTTTAAATGAAGTAATTTTGAGATTCGTCACAACCCCAAATCTGTGTGCATAGATATGCACCAAATAAATCCCTAAATCTGCGCACACACTCTCACACCTGTGCGCACCCTAGGCGCCAATATTCACTGTAACACTCCATAATCTGCGGACATCGCTAAATCCATATGAACCCTTAATCCCTGCACATCCCCGTACCTGCTGACAGCTCACATTCACATCTGTCTGGACCCCCAATTCCGTCTGCACTTCCATATTCGCCGTCACGCTCCGTGAATCTGCGAACATCCGCAAATCGCTGTGCACCCGCAAATGAGCTGGTACCCGCATTTGCACATTTCGTTATCCCAGAGAAGAATCATTTTAAATAGCTCACAAAATAGCTGCCTCCGTCCGAAAGAAATCGCAAGAACAAATTTTAAAGTTTAATGTGGCTTATTATTAAAGTATCAATAATTGAAACCGTTTTGAGATTCGTCACAACACCAAATCCAACGGCCTACACGAAGCCATTTGTACTCATATACGCCGAAACGCCACTATATCTGCACATATCCTCAAATCCGCACGCACCGTCAAATCCATAAGCAGCACCAAAAGCGCTGACCTTTCCTCATGCACACGATAAAGCTAGTACAAGAATCCTTTCAAAAAGTTCTGAAAATAAATATATCCACATTTATAATACAGCAAGAAAAAAAAATCAAGATTGAACGTGCATTTATTCCACGCCAAAAGATGGCAATTTCCTCACATCCCCGAAAATTGTTTGAAACTGCAGATCCGCCTAATCATCCGCATATGGATTTAACTGCAAATCGTGTGTAACGCCATTTTCCAAAGCACGCCCCTAAAACTGCCAACATCCCCACATCCATGCACACCCAGTAACTACTTGCGCACTCCCATATTTCTCGCATACCCCTAAGTTTGTGCAATCCCTAATTCAGTGCACAGCCACATATTGGAGAACACCGAAATCCCGAAATCCATGTGAACCCATAAACCCCAAACACAGCGAAAAATCTGCACAATCTCTAAATCAGTGCGCACCCCAAACCAGCTGACACTCCGACATGCCAGAGGATCCTAGAGCAGAAATCATTTCAACAATCTAAAAATACTTGTCTCCTCCAGAGAATAACAAGAAAATGGCTGCAAGTTCAAGTTGTATTGATTTTGACAGTTAACTATAAATTAAACAATTTGGAGATACGACACAAAGCCAAAACCGTAGACTCCACAACTCTCTGAAAACCGCGAAGCCGGTAAACAACCCAACATTGGGCTACACACTCCTAAATCAGTGAGCTTCCCGAAATCAGTGTGAGTCTCTATATTGGCGGACACATCAGACAACCTGTTCCCAAGTCAGTGTTCATCCTCATATTTACTGCATCGCCTGAAGAGGGCGCAATCTCCAAAGCAGTGTGCACCCAAACACGCTCACACTCTGAGAATATTGGATTATCTCAAAGCAGGAATCAGTTCATTACTGTTCAGAAAATGGTCGTCTCGGCATTTCAAAATCCGCAACCACTCCAAAATTTGTTTGCAACTCCCGATCGGCCGACACACCCAAATCTGGATCTAATCCCAAATGGGTGCGCACCCCCATGTTCTGGAACACGGCCCTAGAACAGTGCACATCCCCAAATCCTTGTGCACCACCAAATCCGTCGCACCACAAAATCTACCGAAACCCCCAAATCTCTGTGCAACCGCAAATATGCGCACATTCCAAATAGGTGACCATCCGCAAATCCAGGTGCACTGCAAAACCGCCGGCGCCGCCATATGCACAGTGTTTATCCCAGACAGAAAACAGCAAGAATACTGTTGAAATTTCACAGATAATGGAACAAACTTGAGAGATGTCACAAACAAACCCGCAGGCACTACATTTTGTGCGAACCCTGAAATCAATCCTGTGCACCCCAAACGTGCTGACACCCACATAAGCACATCAGAGTGCCCCAGAATCTGAAACAGTTTAGTGCCTCGAGTGCTGTTGTTGAAAGTTCAACGTGCGCAGATTATGAAAGTACTGAATCACTAAATGAAATAAGCTTGAGACACGCCATGAAACCAAATCTGCAGTATCTGCAACTCTGTCAGAACCCCGAAATCCCCCACCACCATTAATGCAAACTCCCCATTAATGTTTCAACATTCAAATCCGAAATTCCAGGTCGGCCGACACAACGTTATATCAATGGACATCCACGTATCAGTGTGCACCTCCATATTGGCGAACACATCATTAAATCTGAGAGAAGGAATCATTTCAAACAGTTCAGAAAATTGACTGTGTCAACATTAAAAATCCCCACGCCCACCAACAATCGTTTGCAACTCCAAATCCGCCTACACGCCCAAATCTGGTTTTAACTCCAAACCGCGTGTACTGAAAATCCCAGCACCGACCCCTAAATCAATTAACATCTCCAAATCCATATATTTGACGACACACCACTAAGTCTGCTCAGTCCCTAGCTCAGTGCGAAGACGCCTATTTGTAAACGGTGCCCATCCCGAAATCCATGTGAATCCCTAAAACTCAGTACACCCCGTATTTGCCTCCACATCCCACAAATCAGAATATTCGCCAAAATAATTGCGCACTCCAATCACGCTGTCACCTCCACATGCACATTGGAGAACATCAGAGCAAGAATCATTTTTTCACAAAGTTCCTGCCTCTACCATAGAGTAACAAGCATATTGGTGAAAGTACAAATTGCATTGATTACGTCAGTATCTATAAGTGCAACAACTTTCAGATGACCAAAACCGCAGTCTCCACAAGTCTATGACAAACCGAAACCGATAAACAACCCCATATTGGGATACACATCTCTAAATTAATAAGAATCTGCAAATTAGTGTGGACCTTTATATTGGCGATCACATCACTAAATCTCTTCTCATCTCCAAGTCAGTGTTCATCCCCAAATTTATTGACATTAAAAGGGCGTAATCACTAAAGCAGTGTGCAATCAAAACACGCTCACACTCACACATACATAATGGATTGTCTCAGAGCAGGAAACAGTTCTACACAAAATGGTTGTCTCGGCTTTAAAAAATCCGCAGGCACCCCAAAATTAGTTTGCAACTCCGGGTCGGCGGAAACACACATATCTGGATCTAATCCCAAATGGGTGCGCACCCCCATGTTCCTGAACACACCCCTAAAACCGTGTAAATCCCCAAATCCGATTGCAACCCAAATCCAAGTGTACCCGCAAATCTGCGCACACCCAGTGGCGTATCTATGGTATGGCAGGTATGGTACGTGCCTTGGGCTGCACCTGAAGGGGGCCCCACTGAGAAGTTTTGTTACAGTCAGACAAGCCATCCTCGGATAGTGAAAAAATAATTTTCTTCAGATGTCTTTGAGTATCCTGAGTGAGAAGCACTAGGGTGGCCTTATTTCAGAACATCTGGAACTGAAGGACGGAAGAGACGAAAGTTCGAGGCCGGGGAAACCAAGAAGTCGATCAAGTTCTTCATGCCCTTCTTTGAAAATACCGGAACACGTTCCATGGAGTCGCCTGCAACTGCTACAAGTTTGTTAGAATCCAAAGGTGGATCAAGTACAAATGTGTCACAAGTCGAGTAGGAATTCAGGTCCGATTAATCCAAGTCTGACGAGATTAAGAGTGTGGCTGCCACAGCGAACGTGTACATGACAGTGGGGGAAGACTAACGGTGGTGGTGTTGGTGATGTCGAGCTTATGGACGAGGTTTTACCAGACGAGATTGAATCTGACAACACTGAACCTAGTGAACTGGATGGTGTCAAAGAGCCTCGGATCAGAAGTGATAGAAAGGCTCGACATTGGAATTCTGAAGTTCGACAAGGATACAGAAAAAACAATTTTACCTTGTTGCGTTGAGAACAGAAATAATAAAGCTTGGTTCCAAATATTTCCAGAACAGTGAGGGACTTTCCAACCAACAAATAAACGCTCAATGAACAAAACATGGTTCAAAAGAAAATTGGGAAATGGTCGTGGTGAGGATGTAACTCGCTCATGGCTGGACTATACTCCTTCCAAAAAGTCTGCATTTTGTATCTGTTGTCTTCTCTATTCCCGTTCAGTCCATCAATCCTCGATGGAGCAGGAAAGTGGATTAAACCAGTGGAAGGAACCTGAAAGGACTCGTGTTCATGAAAATGCCAAGAATCGTCGGGAATGCTTCACACAGTGGAAAGAAATAGAGAGAAATTTAGCTGGAAACAGAGGAGTTACTGACACAGTATTTCAAAAGCAGAAGTGGCATGATATCTTGACGAGAAATCTTCACTGCATATACTTCGTCGCGACACAGAACCTGGCTTTGCGAGGGCGCAGGGAGTCACTTCAGCAAGACGATGACTCCAATGTGGGAAGTTTATTTGGCTTACTGAAACTACTGGCCATCTTTGACCCTGTCATAAAGGAGCACCTCACTCATTTGGAAAGTCATCCTGGATCCATGTCCCATCTTTCACAGGGTGCCCAGAACGAATTACTCCTCATTATGGCATCCACTGTTCGCCAGAGTTTACAGAGAAGCATTCATAAAGCCAAGTACTGTGCTCTCACTCCACTCGACTCCCGATCGGGCACACCAGGAGCAGGTGTCAGAAGTGGTGAGAGATGTGGAATTCATTTTCAGAAGAAAACAGTCCGTCTTAGCGTGTCCGTCCTTGGTTTTATCCAAATAAGTCAAAAGGATGCTGAGAGCTTGGTTGAAGACATCTTGAAAAAGTTAGAGAAAGTCGAAACGGAGCTACAAGATTGTCGGTCACAGTGCTATGGCAACGCTTCTGTGATGGCTGGACACAGAAGTGGTGTTCATCAAAGAATAAGTGAGAAAAACAATCTGGCAGTGTTTGTGAATTGCAACAATCACCCACTCAACTTGGGGTGTTCATGTAGCCAAGCAGGATACAACTTGGAATCATCGAAGCTCTCTACGTGTTATTCTCACATTTAACACAGGGCTGGGGAAAAAAAATCTCAAAACCGCCGTGCCTGTGGTTGTTAAGATGGAGTCCGAAACCAAGTGGGTGGCAAGTACAGAAGAAGGTAAGCCCATCAACAAGTTGAGGAGATATTTCAAGTTCTCCAGGACATGATAAACAACGAAAACGAGACCAGTGAAACAGGAAGTGACGCAAGTCAGCTGCACAACTGCATGTTTAGTTCCGATTTTCTGAATTTGCTAGGATTTTGGAAAAAAGTACTCATTCGGATTGACCGCATTCAAAAGACGCTGCAAGATCCTAGACTGAACGTCCATAATGCTTCCCTGGATTTGAAAGCCCTCCGGTATCGTTTTTATGATGAAAGAGAAGTGTTGGTCAGTGAGTTACTAGAAGAATGGAATATTGAAGTTGAAAGATGTCAGAGATGAAGAAACGAATGGCTGATGAGAACTCGAGGGACAGTGGGTTAACAGCTAAGAGGAAATGGAAAGAGTCATGAAAGGAACACCCGACCGTATTCACAGAGAAATGGACGAATTCGCTCGGCTGCACGACACTGACGCTAAGTTCGGGTTCCTTCTCGACGTCAAGGGACTGGGTTCCAGCGCCGAGAGTAATGACCTAAAGAAGAAGTGCTAAAGTTGGGCGAATTGTACAGCTCAGATGTTGATGGGCAGCAGCTATTTGAAGAAGTTTTGGTTTGCAGAATGTTGCTATCAAGGCGGGTCAACATGAAGACATCAAGACCTTAAAAGCTTACTGAATTTATTGTTCACTATGGAGATGAGCGCGTCTTTGCCAACCTTCGCATTGTTATTGAGTTAATGCTAACCATCGCAGTTTCTGTCGCCAGCTGTCAGAGATCATTCAGCATGTTAAAACTAATGCTTTCTTATTTGAGAATCTCCAGACTCTGTGATCTTGCTCTGCTGAGTGTAGAGAGAGAACAAACTGAAAAAAAAAACAACTGACTTTGATCACATCATTGCCCATTTTGCATCAGGGAAAGCAAGGAAGGTGCAGTTATAATTTTCATGTAGTGCCATAATTTGTTAATTATAAGATTAACGAGCCTGACGTATTTGTGAGTTGATATTATGGTAAAGTTGACTAAAAGATTGGCGTTATGTGTTTGGAGAGGGACTCAATTTCAGTGCTTGCCATAGGCGATATTTTCTGTAGATACACCCGTGGTTGGTGGGTGGTGAGGAGACAATTTTTGAAACAGATGAGCAACTATCGACGGAGGGCTGGGATCTGCCGGACCTGAAACCATATGGCTGACTCCACACTGTTCCACGTGAGCTTCAATAAATACACTGCACAGATATCGCAAAATTACCTGACTCTTGCCCCAGCGCTAGAGCGAGGAACACGGAAAAATTAATGTGACCCACAGGCACCCCTTGTTCCACGCATCACAATGTATCCTGTGCAAGATGAACCTGAACATCGTACTTCATCAATTCTCAATTATCATCACGCTTGTCTCCCTATCCACGGAGTGAAAGACCCTCCATTTTCCACACCTGGAGTGACAGATCACTCTATGTCGATCCAGCTCAATGCGTGAAATGCTCTTCTCTTGTACCCGATCGTTCATTTCATTGTGTCACCGGCCAGGTGGTAAGCAAGCTGACTGACCAGAGTTTGTCGTTCGCAAAAATCTACCGAACTAATTGTAAAACCAATCGTACCCCAGGGAAAGTCGGCTCCCATGGCAAAGCTGATTGGTCCTGCATAGTTGCACCTCGTGGTTTATTCACGGTTGTTGGAACATAGACAACACTCTACGAGGTCTGGGTCTACCCGTTTATTTATAGAAAAATATTCTTTTGTTCAACATGTACATTAAATCAGCGAAGAACATCGCAACTACCAAAACTAATTAACACGATTAATTTAAAATAATCCAATCCTGGACAAGGATACAATTATCCTTGGTTTGCCTACTGTCCCGGAACGACTCCATAATATCAATGGTCGTTTAGGTCTGTGTGGTCCCGCAGGAAAGAGAGATTCGAGAGTTCGAGCGACAGTGCAGTGAATCTATTTACTAACATTATTAACAGAAGCGTCAGGGACTGTTGTTGGGATCATAAGTGAAGTCACTGGACGATAGCTGGCCGGACCCCACCTGCTGATAACCGCAGTTATGTGTACATATCAGGAACAACAGGGAGATAGATAACCGAAGATGCAGCGTTTCCCGGAAGGTAATTCACCGGCTCTCTCTCAATATTCAGATGCACAGCAGCAAGCTCATTTTATCATTAACATCATCCGAAAAAATAAACACCTGCCCCTGCGACGGATGTCCAAAAAGAGTCCGTCCGCTAACATGCGCAGTGCAGTGAATTCCAGTGGGAACTGCTCCAGTGACGTTTAAGCATCGAAACGACGCGGAATAGATTCACAATGATGTAATTGGAACTTGGAGTTTGGGGTAAGCGGGAAATACAATTGTCCTGAACTTTTTTTGCTCTGTGATAGAGGCTGAAGTGTGAATATATAAAGATTAAAGATTTATATAAACAACATGGCGTAGATTGTCAGCATTTTTCCAACCGAGTGGATTCTAGAAATCGTGGCAAAACGTTTATGCGAGAAGGGAAGTTTTGAAGGGGTTCCTGAGTAACACAATTTTCATTGTGCTAGCACAGGAAACGAGATGACAGTAAAAATAGTTGAGGCAGATATAATTGGAATGTCTCGTGGACATTTGGATAAGATCATGTTATGAAAGCTTTGGAATGATTGTTGTCTAAACACAGGCAATTGGGAGTGGCTCAGGAAGGCGCCGGTCCGGCACGTTCAATCCTTCATGACAATGAGCTGCGAATAAATCAGTCAGACACTTCGACAGGTTTGTTTGAACGTCAATGAAGCTTCTGGAAGAGAAATGCGAGATTGTTTTGCTTCAGTAGCCTTTAGACCAGCTGAGAATCAGCTTCTCGTTTTCCATGTTAATAACCTGAATAAATCTGTTTTTACACAAACCCGGCAACGTAGGGATGGATGGGATTCCTGGGCGAACTGTGGAGAGTTGGTGATAGTGTCGCCTGCCTAAAATATGAACCGCATTCGGATTTAATCAAAAAGTGAGTGTGCGTCATCTGTACATGACTTAATAAAATCAATGTGAGGAGTAATGCATCGTGTGCTTATTTATTAGTTTTCACAAAAGGTGAAATATTTAGGTGTTAGTCTCTGACTTCAGTAAGGGCTAATCTCCATAAACTGGCATATTGCGCGTAATCTCGAATATAATGTGCAGAGGATCGAAAATGGAAGATTGTCTTCTACAGGCAATGGGTGGCGTGGTCAATTGTGTAGGTTTTGAGACAGCTAAGTGGTACTGCCGATCACGAAGCAAATACAACACAACGGAAGCTGAAATAACACAGGTAATTTATTTCCTAAATTTGTATTCTTCTACTAATTACTGGGAAAGAATATTTTCTATTCGCAAGTCCTGCTGGGGATTTTGGAGGCGGTTGTGCTTTATTTGAAAAGTTTTTGCCCATCTTTTTCGCTGTTTCAGATGATACAGCTTGGCTGATCGGGAAATATGGAATAGGAATGTTATTAACCATCGCTCTCTGCTGCTTTACAGTGATCCAATACAGGGTACAGATAGTTTCGTTACATTAGCATTGAAATTACACTTGTCCTAATTCCTGATTGTGTTCCATCCGGCCCATTCCACGCACTCATACATTTTATTTCTACGTTGAGCTAATTCTTATCAGATACAAATGAGACAGTTTCAGTTACCAGCATCGGGATGTTTTAAATGAGAATTTCTATCTTATTTTCAAACTAAAAACGCAGATCTTTTACAAAATGTTTCCTGTTGTAAGACTTGTGCGAGCTGGAACTGAATTCTAATTGGGGGAGAGAGCCTTAGATGATCTTGAATTTGTCTTGCTCAATGCCCGCAGAAACGTCCAAAGAGGCAATGTCAACGTCATCAACTCTGCCCTGCAGTTAGGTTCGGTCGCTGCATAAATACACGTGTCTGTACAGGAACTCATGTTCGTGAGCAGAATCCCGGTTTGAGCAGCGATATATCGGGCAGAGTAATAGTCGCGATCAGAAAACATGGTTAGAGTGGCGATAAAATAGGTCACTGACGAAAGCAGCCAAAATAGCATGAAGCTGCCCGATACACTGAACAGTAATATGATGCCTTTTCTTCTGTTCTCCATTTCCGTGTCACGTTCAGTCTTACTCTTACGGGTTCGGAAGCCCCTCCGGGATTTGTTGGCCGTCATCCCATTAAATAGAAATACTAAACCAAATGCGCACAACAGGTTTTGAAAGAATTTGAATCTGCTGAGCGCGACAAAGTTTGGAGAGTTGAGGACGTACAATTTCGGGCGAATACCCCATGAAATATTTCCAGTTATTTGCTGAGGCTGAAATGCAAATAAAAAGGGTATATTCTCCAAACAAAGCCCCGCCATTATTACTGCTGCCAGGATTCTGGCGGTCTTCACTCTGCAGTATTTTGTTTTAAACTTCTGTCAACACATGGCAACATATCGATCACAGGTGAAGGCCACTGTGTACCACTGTGATAGTTCCAGAGTGACCGCCAGCACGTAGATCATGGATTTCAGGACTTCCGTATAATGCAGAAATGAATTTGACAGGCGGAATATTAAAATATCATAGACAAGGACATTGATGAGAATGGCCAAGAAATCTGACTCCGCCATCATCGTCATGTAGGCAGAGATGCATTTGGAAAGACCGCATTTTCCCCGGGACAGAATAATAATTGTTAACAAATTATCTGGAAAAGAAATAAAAAACGAAAAAGTCGTCACTAAAGGAGGATGACGGGTGAATCGTACAACTTGTTTTTGAAATATGTCCACAAGACGGAAAGGCACTTTGCAGTGTGATCTTCACCAGCTGGAGACAAGCTGGAAAACAGCAGGTGCAATTTACTGGAAGCCCAGATAACGTGTTGCCCTTCAGGAGGACAAACGAGCTGACAATTGCAAGCTGGATGGTGGGTTGTGAGGTTTTCCGTACACAAGGAAAGAAGCTGTAAATACTGATCCATCATTCATTTAAAGTGACAGCATGGATAAAGTGGGTGGCACAGAGAGCTTTTTGCACATCGGCCGTCACAGATCAGGAATTTCAGCACTGGGGTTGAGTTATTGAGTTGAAGTTGCACAAATCAGAATTGAAGCCGAATTCGTGGTATTGTTTACATTTCTACCTACCTTAGTACGGGAATTATGCCAAAATTCCTGACAGAGTTCAGAATCTTTGCAAGGATACCGAAGGGAATGAGAAATCTTTGCATGCGTTAGGGGTATGGTTCGTATAAATGCACTCCAGCCTTTTCCCTTCAGGTTGTGTGAAGCTACTTTGAGCGATCATAGGATTAGCGTGAAAGTTGAAATGTTTCGGGGAGTAATCTAATAGAAGTTATTTACTCAGAGAGTAGTGCGAGAGTGGGAAGTGTTGCTTGTGGAGAGAAAGATGAGGGATCTATTGTTACATATAAGGTAAGTTTGGATAAGGTCAAAAATGAGAGAGAATTTTTTCGGGAGCTGGCAGATAAGACAACAGAAGATCAGGTCGGCAAGGCGGGCCGAGTAGCCTCTTTTTGTGCTTCAGTACACTTTGATTCTCTGACGCGAGCGATGAAAAATACATTACTTACTAACGAAACACGATCGCTGATTTCTGGGATGTCTTTCTAGCGAACACGAGGCGACACCCGCGCGTGTTCAAAAGAATGTCTTTTCACGGGCCATGTAGACAGGTGAGAATACAACACTTCTTGAGCAGCTTATATAGTGGATAGATTGCGGTGAAACTTCTCTACATACTTTACAAAAAAACTAGTAATGTCCTGCCAGATGACTAATAACTGTTTGACATGTATTACTACGACTTACCGGGTAAACCAAACATTGCTAGATCAGGGTAGCAAACGTCTTTAATTTGCATCATCGCCGGTCGGCGCATTTTCGATTGTTTCAACTATCTCATGTTCTGCAGTTCACATCAGCGTATGACTTGAATCACGATACCCTGTCAATTTATAGAAAGAACGCACTATGCATCACGGAAAAAAAAAAGTTCTGTAATAAATGACGTTACTGCCAGCCAATGAACAAACTAGAGTTGATGTTCCGCTCCAGTGCCACTTGTTGCCCAGTTGACAGACTGTGCAGCTGGATCATGAAGCTCCTTCATTTACATTCCGCAACAGAACACTGCCATCCCCCGAGGATGTGACGTCAGCGGTCCCCTCCCCTGCGGGAGCATCGCATCAGAACAAACCACAGTAATTCAGTGAATAGGTTCTGATCCGTTTGGTAACTGTATTTGTTATACATCGTAGTGTTAATCTCTACTGATGATTTGGCTCTGACATTACTGATTTTGTGCTTGCCTTTAACTTACACAAAATAATTCTTCTTTCGCTTTTTTCATGACGCTTTCAGTCCAACGTCTTTTTTCACCTTACAACTTATGATTCATTCCTGAAAAAAAACAAATGAAGCAGCATCTCAAGAATGGGGTATTGACACTACTCGGACATCACTGATGGTGCATTCTGTTATAGCTGGTGGAGATTCATTGTCATATCTAACATGCCAATATAATTCATCTCCTGCAACACTGAAAGAGCAAACATTTAAGTGCATGGAGTTACTTCTGCCTCACATTAATTTGGTGCAGCTACCAAAGCCGCTCGCAGTGATGGATCTTTTCAGTTTTCCACGGAGAGATTACAAAGTTGCACCTTCACTGGGCAATCAGTAATACCAATCTACTAGATGAGAATGTCAGTGAGATTTTCTTTCCATTAGCAGAGATTCGTATTACTGAGTCTGGGTACGACACTGTATCAAGGATTTAAAGAGACATATGAAAGATTGTCTTCCACCTTGTCATCTACAAAGTACATGATTGATAAGGAACTTCCTACATCACGCACTGATGGATGTAAGGAGACAAAAATTCTGATTTTTTTGTTATGATGTCATAAAATATTATATACAAATTTACCTGCTCAGTGCTGGGACCATGGGATTAATTCACTGGAGCAGGGCAACCTCGGCGCCTCAGAAGATGTCAGACTACCAGTTCGAGTAGTGATGCATAGAAACATAGAACAACTACAGCACAATACAGGCCCTTAGGCCCACAAAGCTGTGCCGAACATATTCTTACCTTAGAACTACCTAGGCTTACCCATAGCCCTCTATTTCTCTAGGCACCATGTATCCATCCAGGAGTCTCTTAAAGGACGCTATCGTTTTCGCCTCCACTACCGCCGCCGGCAGTCCATTCCACAAACTCACCACTCTGCGTAAAAAACTTACCCATGACATCTCTTCTATACCTACTTCCAAGCAGCTTAAAACTATGCCCTCTTGTGCTAGCCATTTCAGCCCTGGGAAAAAAGCCTCTGACTAACCACACGATCAGAGCTTTAAAGCTGTCAATGCACCGCCTCGGATTTGCTTCCCGGTATACGGTACTCTGCCCCACGAAAAGCCTCACATCTACTCGGTGTAAAAATGTTGGACACCTACATCAGTGTCGAGAATATCCTGTACGCGATCAAGGTCCCTCTGGAGTTCCTGGTACGAGGGCATACCTATTAATGTGTCAGACAGTATCTGAATTGGATAAGCATAGTAATTGCTATCCATCTGCCAACAGTATGATGTGGGCTCTGTTCTTTTCTTCTCCAGCCGTTCATTAATTTTAGCATTGCAGGGACCTTAATTTAAGAAAGCGCCATGTATATACCTTCAACTGTTAATTGCGGTATTGATCCTAATTAACAAATGGTCTGTCGACCCAACAGCGTGAGCGGGGCTGTTTTAGATATAATAAGGGTGCCTGTTAAAAGTTTATCCTCCATCTTCACGAAGACCAGTGTGTAGACCATCGTAATACCAGCTATTTCAGTGATCTTAACAGTTGTATCCCACAGGGGGATGTCCGTGCAGCGGGGTACAGAGGACAGGGAGACACCGGTATCAATCAGACAGTCCAAATAACTATTCCCCATTCTTACAGCGGTCATGGGTTCTTCTTTCATGTTTTTCGGCAATCTGATCACTATCAGCTGTACCGATTTTCTCCACGGTACCCGTAAGTTGACCAATTGGCGAAGCTAAATGAAAAGGAGTTGTGTCTATATCTGGAGCTGCGAACTCTCTGAATATAAGCTTCCAGCTCGGGGATTTCACACGGATTTAAATTGGGCCTCTGGCCCAATGACCCAATTTCCAAGAATTCCTGCAGTTACCATGGGACATATCCCGGAGTGGCAACTTCCCTCTGTCCCTTCATATTCCACGGCCGGCTCCGCCCCTTTGGGAGAAACCTCCAACTTTCCTGATGGAATGGCCCCGCCATTTGTAGTTGATGTTTTACTATGGGAGGCGAATAATCGTCTTTCCATGTTCATTAAAGTGGTGACCACCTCTTCCCAGTCCTCCTTTTGCCAGTTTAAAGTCGCTAATTTATATGTTTGCGCCTGCTGCGGAATCATGTAGTACAGTGAAGTCTGAATGGCTAGTGGCCCATTCTCTGCCAGAGGAATCCACCATGCTCTTCCCTCTCTCTTCCATAACGAGCTGTAAAGTCTGGGATGGGTACTTCCACCCCTGCCACCCTTTTTTACACAAGCAGCAGTTTGCTTCCCCGAAATTGCTGTGTTTTCGTACACTTTGCATTATCGCTTCTTTATCCATGTTGTTCAGCGAGTTGTCCAGAGACTCATTACCATTATCTATAGCTCGTCATATTTTCTTCAGTCTCTGTTTTCGCCATGTGATACCCTAAACTCCTCTTTCAGGAAGATACAGGATGTCTCATATGCACATTCTAATGAAATTTGCGCATCCCCGTCAAGGGCGAATTCGTAGTCTCATCTGCAAAATCCAATTATATAACGCATTGCGTTTCTCTGACGGGCCCGAGACCTTCGCTACCATAGCTCCTGCTTTTCCAACTGTCCACGGTTTTAGCACGGCAACATCGCCAAATATTATGCGCGGGGCCTCTATTCCAGTTCCTCTTCTACTTCCAATACTCTCTATTTCTTTCTTCCTGCATTTTCTGAGCCTGTCTTTTCCGGCGTTTCTTTTGAGTCGTCACTGGTACTAATTACTGTTCCTTCAGCTACCTCAGCCTCACCTCTGTTTCCAAGGACCTTTCTCTCGTTACAGTGATGTCTGCTCCCCTGGGGGTGTTAGGCGTCTCAGATTCCGGCATAAGGGAGTTGTATGGAGGAGGGGCTGGTCGTTCAAAGGTAGCCGTCATCATTATTACGTCGTCATAGGGGCACTGGCCGGTGCCAGGAGTTGGAAATAAAGTCCCATGTTAGGTTTCGATTCCGCCCCAGGCTTTGCTGTTTCAGATTTCTTACACTCCTTTTCCATTTGAGGCTAGCGTCTTTTAGCCACCCACTTTCATCGTTGAAAGCATCTTAATGTATAAGCAGCATCCCTTTTCAGTCGCGATCCCTATTTCCAATGGTTTCTTCCCAGTACGATTAAAACATCCGTCAAAAGGCCAATCCCCATGTGACAACTCATACAAATCACTACTAAAGGTTACTGCATAACGATAATCTCCCGTTTCTGTGATGATCATATCCGCCGCGGCTCTAGGCTGGACCAGGGGATCGTTTTTATTCTTTTTGGCGGACTTTTTTCCCACCTACAATTGAGTATTCAAGCATTCGTCATACCTCAGAAGCTCTTCGGTTTATTGGCAGGATAAGCGCTTGCAGATCGACAGCTGGCACGTCCCATTTTTATGTTCAGGATTTTAATCTTAGTTAAGGCATCACAAAGTTTCTTTGTACACACTATCTACACAATGAGCGATCAGTGAAATTCAATCTACGAACCTTGAAGACTCCTCTTACTTTTTTCCCCGAGAATACGCTTTTTTTCTACTATTTTTACCCTCTCTCATTGTTCACTGTTATCAGGCCTCACGAGACACTCCAGCCGCATCCTACCTTTTGTTCCTGGAGACGCGATATTGTCTAGATTTGAATTCCTGGCACTGCAATGATTACCCAAGGTTACATCTGACTTTCAACAGGAGTCTTAACCCTTATATACTGTTCTTATCAGATTTGACCCGTTTTATCATTCGACAGCAGGAAAAGCAACAAGATCTTTGAAACATTAATTAAGGATATATCACCCATGTATTAATGCAGATAGGCTATTTATGCATTCTAAATAGATTTGTAGTTCAAAATTTGGTATCGACACTTATTATGAGGGGATTTTGGGGCGGGTCAAAATTGACCAGGATCATACTGTGAAAGTATAGAATATGAACCGGTTTCCTTGGTTAAATCTAGCTGGCACCTGACTTGTTAAGTATTTCAGCATACTCTAGTTTTAGGCATTTCTATCACAAGGGCCTTCGATGCTGAATTCTGGTTTCTGGTGGCAGCACCTCTTGCAGATGTTCCCAGTGGTTGGGAGAGGTTTACCTCTGATGGACTGGCTGTATCAAAAACTTTTCCTTGGCCAATCCATTCAAAGGCATTGGTGTTTCTTAACCAAACCATGATGAAACCAGTCAAGAAGACATGCAGAGTCTCCACAAACTTGTATATACAGTCGATAGATGCTGGTACAGCTTTCCAGGACGCTGCCAACAAATTCTGATACTCAAAGATTCTACACTAAGGAACCCAGTCAATTTTGGGGAAATTAAGAGTCACACACCTCTCTGGTGCTTTCACAAGTTTTCAAAACCTAACACTACTTCTGTTCCGCTTTCTCCTGTCAGCATTTCAAAAACCTTTGGGAGCTGAAGCACACAACGTTTTCAGGATCCCCTTTATCAACTGTCCGTTACATCTTGAAACATGCTGAGTGAAAGGGAAATATCCATGTACAGGGTTACGGTTGCATAGCTCTCTGACCTTGAAGTTTTGCGTTTGTACTAGTATATACGGCTGGCGCATTGCACAGTGTTCGTAATTTTATACGTCTGAGTCCTGGTAGTGAAGGTTATGATATTGTAAACTTCTTTCTCTCTGATTTCCACTACTGACTGTTCTTGTACAGCTCGAATATACCTCCACTTCCTCAACATGCTGAGTGGCAGCAGTGTTTGATCCTTCAATACAGTGCTGGAGTTTTACCAGGTAGCTTCCATATAGTCTAGATCTGTTTTTTACAGGTCTTTGTTCTCCCAATGCTGCAGGTGGTTGGTGTACTCAGCGGGCTGAGTATGGTCTGTGTGGGCTGTGTCTTCACAGTGCAGCGTCGGGTTGTTCATGTCTGTCTCTGCACAGCAAATGAATGGTGCCTAAAACCTGTGGTTCCACAGAGCAGTGCGGAGTTTTTCCGGGATTCATGCTCCTCCACTTTGGTTCTCTGCTATGTCACCTCATTGGGTTTGTCATTGCAGGGATTGTCCAGGTCTCTGAGCACACTGGACAAGGCCAGTTAGGGGTCGTATAAAATAAGAATCTTTCCCTTCCAGTTCTGTTTCGTGCCTGTAGCAGTTTCTTCCCCCAAGCTATCCAAATCCTCAATACCCGAAGCCTGGACTGACACCTTACCCTATTTTCCTGTTTATTATTTATTGTTATGCCGGCAGTGTTACTGTGCACTTTACACAGTCTTGTGTAGGTCTGTAGTCTCGTGTAGCTTTCTCTGTGTTTTTTTTTACGTAGTTCAGTTTAGTTTATTGTACTGTGTCATGTAACACCATGGTCCTGACAAACGTTGTCTCATTTTTACTATGTACTGTAACAGCAGTTATGGTCGAAATGACAATAAAAGTGCCTTGACTTGACTGGACTTGAGCTGCTGTAAGCACCTTTCCCTTTCCAGCACGCTGCCAACTGTTGTAATGGCTTGCGCCCCTACAATACGGAACTATCTGTCGTCAATGCCTCGGCCAGGTACCAGTAGTAGTGAAGACCATCATTCTTGCAGAACAGTGTAGGCTGTTCTAAATATTTTTGGATTTGCAGTATGTGGCCAGCTATTGATCTGTCTGTGTTCTTACAGTATGTTGCCGACTATTGCAAGAGATGTATCATCGGTCTGGTGCAAGCGCTTGAGAAAGCCTGTGTCTTTACAGTACTGGGCTTGGTGTTATAAATGCTTGAGCCCTTACAGTTGAGTGCTGGTGATGTTTATATGTTAGAGTTACAGTACAGAACTGGGATTGTACATCTTTGAGTCCTCAGTGTTATGTTTTGATAAATCTCTGTCCTTGTCATAGAGTCATGTACTGCCCTCCGCGTTTACTGTCCAGTGCTCTCAATGGCTTTGGAATAGAGTGCCGCTGCTTTTACGGAAGTGTGTCCTGATTGTACACACTCACCTTCTGCAACAGTCCCACTTTTCCGTTCCCCATCCTCCTCCAACAACTCGGCTGGTTAATTCCTCGAAGGATCTGTCCAGTTCCTCTCTGAACACGGTTCAGAGAACTCCAGTTCCTCCCGCCACAACTACAAGCGGTGTCCCAGATGAGAACCACAGTCAGTGTGGAAACAAGAATACCGTTAGGTGCTCTTGAGGCCTTGGCCATCTGGGCCTCAAATCACTGACCAACAAACAGTACTGAGACAGTTCTCTCAGCTCAATGTATGTATGCGGAACATGATGAGAACGTAAACTGCATATGATCTGGGACCCGCAAAGGACAGAATACCCCAAGATACTTGTCCCATAATGCCCTTTGCACAACATCTTATTCTTATTATCAGTACTTCAGAAAATATCAACATTCCCCATTCTTGACACTTTCTCTATCTGTTTCTGATTCACTGAACTTTCCTCTCTCTCTCTTTCTGTCAAGGTCCGGTCCGTTATGTCCGTATTCCAGTTTACAGTCCGGTCCGTTAAATCCGGACTCCGGGTTTTCCATATGTCCCTTATTTCAGTTGGGCTTAATCATAGGCACCTGATGCTCATCTAGACAATGAGAAAAAAGGTGGCCCTGGGTTCGAGTGTGGGGGCTGGTTCGTCTCGTCAGATACCCGTTCTCACCTCCGTGGGGTAAGCCTTTGCCCTTAACCTGCGGTTAGATCTGTACCATTCTGTCCTTGCTTGCCCTGGGTAAGGCAGGCCGTATTTGCCGTAACCGTGAGGCTGGACTGTTCCCTTCTCTTCTCCTTCTTTCCGTAGCCCTTGGCTGGAGCATCGCCTGTTTCCCTTCGCCTGGAGCCCCGCCTGCGTTTTAGCCAATTTTCTCTGTCAAGTTCTACCACCGGAGCAAGACCGGAGTCTTACTGTGTCCAAATAAGAAACCGACTTTCGTTGTTTTGAACTGTCTCTGTGTCCCTGCCTTCGCTAGGTAGGTCCGGACCTTTGCTACTACCTAGTGTTGGGAACTGTTTCGTCTTGTTCAGCCTACTGTGTATGAGTCCCGGTCCTACGTCCTGTTTCCAAGGAGGTGTCCCGGCTCTGTGTTCTGCGTTCCTGTCTCCCAAGACCAAGCTCTGTGTTCCAATCTCCCAAGTCTGAGCTTCATGTCCTCATCCAGCCCAGGAATATCGCGTCCTGCCCCCATGTCAAGTCTTGTTGCTTTGCCACGTCTTTTACTCGACTTGATCCGGAGCCGGAGCCCGAGTTAAGACCCAGGTTTAGAGTCGTTTCCAGTCTCTGGCTCGGAGTCCTTGTCCTGGTCCCGCTTTCCTAGTCTAGTCCTAGCCCAGGCGCTGTATCCTAGTCTCGCCCAGGGCCTTTGGCTTATCCAGCCTAGTTTCCTCCCCACTTCTCTTGCTTTCTGACACACCTATTCCTTCAGTGTCTTTGTCTTGCATTTGAGTCCGCGCTCAACGCCCACCTAATGATACTTTCTCGCTCTTCCCTCTTTCTCTTTCCTACTGCTACAAGTGAAAGGAATTATATCTTGTCGTTATCTGCAAAACAGTAGCATCTCGGAGAGAACGAGAATATACAGGATGAGAACGAGGAGTGAAAGAGGTTGCATGAAAGGACGGCTCGTGACGGGAGCAGGAGTGGTTGAAACAACAAAAAAAATATATTCTGCTCGGTCACGCAGTTTTGTCAGAACCGGGAAGCAGGGATAACAGTTCGCCCCAGGTTTCAATGTAATCAGGGTGGGAAGCGAGGTGTAAAGGAGATTTCTATGAAAAAACGTACACGGTGGACACTTCCGGCTCTGATCTTGTTTCTCTTGTTTTGTACGTCGAACATTCGAAAATTTTCTCGCGTTTGTTTTCCAAACCTGTTTCCATTTACACACAAGTGGGGTAGAGAAGGCTGTTGCATTCTAATGCTTTACAGAATTTATTTCTTACGTTTCATGAGTTTTAGCATCTGATTCATTGGGTATTTCACCACATTCTTGAGTTCCTCTCGGAATTTGCTCTGAGTCAGGGTGTAAATACACGTGTTGGTGCAGGAACTGAGAACCTGCAGCATTCCCGATGTCTTTTGAGTGATATAACGGGGATCCTTGACAGAATAATAAGCAACAATCAATAAAATCCATTGATAGATATAAAACACAACCTGTGTTATCCATAACAATACGAAGCTACCAGTTATTCCGAATAGTAAAATGATGGATTTGCGTCGGTTCTCCATCTCCCGGTCCCTGTCATTCTCTGCACACTTTTGGCCCCGGAGCCCCCTGCGGGGTCGGCTGGCCGCTAGACTCCGTCTGACAGTCAGAATATTGATCAGCAAAATCAGAAAAAATGGGACACAAGGGGTTAAAATGCGGTGGAATAACGCATATGCTGTCCATGAGAGAGAGGTTTTATAGCTCGGTGTAAGAGCAAAATACCAGGAAACACCATCAATTACAAACAAAGGCTCGTAACCCCACGGTACGGTTTCCAAGCATGTCAGCACACTCACTGTTCCGATAACCACAGCCGCCGTTCTCTCGGTGCAATATTTTGTTTTCAGCTTCTCACAGCAAATAGCCACAAATCGATCGACGGTGAAAGCAACAGTCAGCCAGGCAGAAGTTGCCGTGCTCGCAAATATCAACCATCCACGGAGACTGCATAAAGGAGTCAAGTCCAAGAATGTTCTGGGAAAATAAAGCCGAGCAGTCCCGGTCAGCAGCGGATCCGAGATAACAACCAGGAAATCGGTCGCTGCCATTCCCATCAGGTATCGAGTGACACAATTAGAGAGGCCGCACTTTCTCCGGGAGAGGTTCGCAATCGCCACAATATTCGCTGGAAGAGAGATAGCGAGGGGACAGCAAGTTGAGAAAATCTGAACACAAACCAATGAAGCAGTTTCAGGGGATCCCGTAATTCTTCCACATTATTATTGCAGTCCGCGGTGGGAGGATCGAGGTCGAGCGCAGAGTTGGCCAGACAGAGGAGCTTCCGCGGTGAAATATATTTAATCTGGTCTGAATACCGATTCTTTACTGATTGCCGAATTCTGAATTCGCAGCTGAAGGTTAAAAGTGGATAACTAACTCCGCAGAGACACTATTGGTTGGAACATTTTCTTCCGGGGTCTTTCACGTCTCGGATGCATGAAATGAATAAATCCGGCCGCCGATGGCGTGGTTCTTCTAATACATAATCATCAGCGACCATGGTGCTGATGCTGCCTATTAGCGACAAAACAGCCGAAGGACGGAACTGAAACAGGAAATACTGCAAACGCTCATGCAGACAAAACAAAATACGTGGCAAAACAGTTAAAGTGTCTCTTCTCAGAAATGTTTACAGAAAGGACCTTAACACATTTTTAAACGTTTTTCTCCTTCCATAAATGTGAGTGAGTCTTACTGCTTCCAGCAACTTGATTTGTTCACCCCCACCCCCCCATTATTTGCTACCTCACTGTCTTTACAACCTAACATTGACTGATTCAAAAAAATACAACGCCGTCCAACTCAACCTGGCAGACAGAAATTACACTTCGCACTGAAAGCTGGGGAGGGGAATTTAACCTCCAGCAACAACCTCGGTGCCGCAGACTGTAATAGTTTCAGATGTCCATATAATAGATCAGATTTCACATATTGATAACTAAAAAACAGCTCTGCTTTGAGAGGCTGGTGTAAGACTACATCTGCAGCATGCTGTCGCCCACACTGGACTCCCAACAATCCGCCTGCCGACACAACCGATCGACAGATGACGCAATCGGCACAGCTCTACGCACCGTCCTTACACATCTGGAGAAGCGGGATGCTCATGTGAGAACGCTGTTCTTGGACTGCAGTTCAACATTCAACACCATAATTCCCTCCAGGATCGACAGGAAGCTCAGAGACCTCGGCCCTCACCCCGCCTCGTGTAGCTGGACACCCAAGCTTCCTGACAGATCGGCAGGGGGTAAGAGTGCGCTCCCTCACCTGCGTCCCTCTGACCCTGTACACAGGTGTCCCTCAGGGCTTTGTAATAAGCCCTCTCCTTTACTCTCTGTATAACCATGGCTGTGACCCACCCATAACTGCAATCTGCCAACTAAATTTGCTGAATACACTACACTGATAGGCCTAATATCAATAAGGAGGCAGCCCCCAGAGAAGAAGTCAGCACCCTGACACAGTGGTGTCAAGAATACAATGTCGCAAAACAAAGGAGCTGGTTGTAGACTACAGGGGGAATGGAAACAAGCTTACACGTATTGACTTCAATGGATCTGGGGTTCAGGGGGTGAAAAGCTTTAAATTCTTCGGTATAAACATCACCGAAGATTTCATGCAGCGGCAACCATCCGGGAAACGGTACCGCAGGATAAAAGCCAGGAGCAACAGTCTCCGGGACAGCTTTTTCCACCCGGCCATTAGACTACTGAATTCCTACTGACGAAACTGCATTTCTATGTTATATTGACTATTCCGTTGTAAATAAAATATAAATTACGATAATTGCACGTTGCACATTTAGACGGAGACGTAATGTGAATATTTTTTCACCTCGTGTACATGAAAGATGTATTCATGCCAAATTAATTCAATTCAATTGAAGATGTCGTTTCTGTTAGTTGGCTCGGCAACGTCTGTATTGTGTTCCGCAATAACCTTTTCACATTCAGTCGCAGCGCACACATGTATTAAAAAAATCCTCTTGCTTTATGCGACAACGTTGAGTCCTCAACTTTGCTACTAGTCGATGGTTTGATTGGTACACCTCACTCAGACAGCCGCACACATACAAATGCGGAAAATTAATGGGTATAATCTCGGTGGGCAGTATACATACTAATGCAGTGCAGCTGATATTAGTCCAAAAGCACAGAGACCCGAAGGGAAACAAATGGAAGAACACTTCCTGACCCTTTGATTTTTACAGATGTTGGTGTGTTCACTCAATTCCCGCAGTAGATTGTTCTCAGATACAGATCCCAGAATCCACAGTTCCTGTGTTTCCAGTCCATTCCTGAAAGGCGGAATACTGGTCTATACATCGGACTGTGAAACGAGCGACAGAAACAATCACATCTTTGGAATTAAACTTCCTTTATTAACAATTGTAAATGACACTGCGGCATACCTGGAATTCCAAATATTGAAACAAAAGGGTGGTAAACCTCTTCTATCCGTAAGAAGACTGGATACCCCACTTCAATGAGAATCCGTGATTTATTTTGCTCCTGATTTCACAGATCTAGCAGACACTCTGAGCTGAGGCATTACAAACGACCCTGATTTATACAGGGATCAGTCTCCCGAGATACGGTTGTAACCTTGAGTAACTTTCTTCGTACAGTGACTTGAACAAACACTTTAGTTCAACTCCATTGATTCTTGTCCGATTAAAGCCAATTACATCAAAAATCTTGTGCATTGCCTCAGCAGTGACACACCTGATGGAAATAATGCCGGAGATCCAATAACAAAGGCTGAGCTTCATCACGGAGCGACCACATTTACAGGCATCATGTTTTTGTTGGCTAATTATTCATCTTCAAAAGGAGTTCACCGGCCCTTAGCTACTGGCCGTGCGTTTTCCCCTTTCGAACTCTATCTATCCTTCAGCCCTTTAACTCTATACTCGCTGCGTACACATAAACGCACACGCGCGCACACACACACACACACACACACACACACACACACACACACACACACACACACACACACACACGCACACACACACACACACACACACACACACACACACACACACACAGACACATAGAAAAAGTTCAATCCAAGGACAGTTTTTCTTTCTATCGAAGCACAAGCTACCATGTAACCGCTCCTCTCTCACACGCAAATTCTGCAGCAGAGAACACAGACACGGACAATTAATCAGTTCAACAGTCACAAACAGCAGAGGCATTCAGTCCCTCACTGAGACCAAGTCCCAGGTACACATTCCTAATACAACTGTATTACGAAACGGCAATCTTTCCGTTGTGTTCTACACCACGACGCCCTGCAAATTACCACCATGGGGGCTGGTAGGGCAGAAGCAACAGGGTTAGAAGGGTCAGTGCAGGAAAGCCAAGCAGATTGGACAATTGTGAACTAATTGTTGGTGGAATTTAAGAGAGGTACGATAAGAACATGGGATTGAGTGGATTGAGTATTAGTCAGCAGATTAAAGGCAGATAGAGGAAATCCCCCAAAGTATCAGAGTCCTCAATACCCAGAGTCTGGACTGACACCTTACTGCCCTATTGTTCTGTTTATTATTTATTGCAATGCCTGCACTGTTTTGTGCATTTTATGCAGTTCTGGGTAGGTCGGTAGTACAGTGTAGCTTTTTTTTCTGTGTTGTTTTTTTTTAAGGTAGTCCAGTCTAGTTTTTGTGCTTAGTCATGTAACACCATGGTCCTGAGAAAATCGTTGTCTCATTTTTGCTACGTACTTTACCAGCAGTTATGGTCGAAATGACAATAAAACGTGACTTGACTTGACTTGACTAAATGGGAAGACGTGACCAGGGATTGATTCGAGACCCCAGCTGTTCACAGTCTTCACCAAGTTTATTATATCCATGTCTGCTCCGGTTGCAAAGATGGGCAGCAGTGTCAGTAGTGAGAAGCGTGCAGAGTGTATCTGGGAATGCAGTCAGAAGTGTTTCACTGAGGGTGTGGAAGATAGACAGAAGGTGGAGAATTGTGAGGCCAGCCAGTCTCTGAGGAACAAACTAGAAAAGTATTTTTTTGCATGGCGGCATAGTTAAATGTGCAGAGGAATCTGGGCCCTTGTAAAGAAACTGCTGAGAGTTAACTTTCAGATACAATAGGTAAATAGGAAGACAAACTTTAATTTGTCCTGAGGAGAACTGGAGAATCTGTAGAGATGCCTAAAGAGGAGGTGTCTTCAAGTGTTCTGGTGAGAATGAACATTGAATATTCCTTCCAGGTCCAGTCACGCTTTCTCAATGAAGATATCCCTGCAGCCGAGAGAGTGCAGGGATTCCCCACACTGACTGGAATGGTTCTAGAGATGGCAGGTTAGCTGTGTGAGGGGCGAGTGAGGAGTTGGACATATATTTTCCTTGAAATGTGAGGATAATTGATGGACTCTTTCAGATAATTAAGACCGATTTCAGGGAGGATGTTTCCCCTGAATGGGAATTCTATTGCTAAGGATCACAGTCTCATACTGATGGGACAGATATTCAGGATGCAGTGATAAAGAAATTCGTTTCATCAGAGAACAGTGAATCTTTTTTTCCAGTGCAGGACAGGAAAACTACGTTTTGACTGAAAGCAATGCAAGTTTATGGAACACCTCCCAACAGATCTACACCATATGGTCCTCCTGAAACTCCTCTTTATATGGCTCCTCTAACCCTTTCCAAACCCTCGACATCCTTCCGATAATGAGGCTAATGCAATTCTCCAGATGCAATCGACGCAGAGTTTTATAAAAATGCAACATTCTACCCGATACTTGCACTGAATCCCTTATCCAATATAAGAAAGAACTCGCCGTTGCCACCGCATTGACTTTTGTGCTCAATCTCACAGAGCTCAGGTCTGCAACACAAGACCTCATCGTACATTAGCTGTTAATGACTGTTTTGTACTTTGAACTTTCCCCTGTCATTTCAACCTCCAAAATGATGAACTTCACACTTGTCTCATTAAATTCTATCTGCCATTTCTAAGCTTATTCTTTCTTACAAAAATGTTGTGCCGCGGGTGCTGAGCACAATTCGACTCATTAAAGTACTCGATCTCTGTAGAAAGGTGGTGCTTACGTTACCAAAAATGAAAAATTAATTTCTGATCTTAAACCATGGAGCAGACATGAGAGCCTGAATTATAACATAAGGCACAGGAGCAGGAGCAGGGGACAGTGACAGAAAATTCGAGCAAATATTGTTCAGCATCTTTTCAAACAGATCTTTCACCCAGCCCTGATGAACATTGCCGGGCTCATCAGAGAAGCGTGGGCGGGACCGGCAGAGACTCCGCCCATCTTTTCCCATCGTCTCTGACTACAGCTGTGCTGCTGGAGGACTGGAATGCTACTGATCTTCTGTTTGCAAAGAGACAGATACAAACGGAGTAATTGCAGGCAAGTGTTCTTCAGAGCTGCGCTGGTGAAGGGATGTGGAATTATTGGAAGAATGCTGAGGGAAACCAGGAATCATCATAATATTGTTACTCAGGACAGTCATCTTCTATCTGAGATGGGAAGGTTGGAAATTGTTTGATTATTTGTCCGGAGAGTTGATGGAGATTCTGTTATTTAAACCTGGCAATTGTGAGGTGCTACAGTTTGACAGGCCCCGAACAGCACTGATGTTCTGAGTGATCAGGGGGTCAAAGATGTAAGACTGGTGGATGGAGTATAAACGATTCTATGGCTCATTTCTATTCAAGAAGTCAGGACACAAATAGAATTTAATAAAAACAGACTAGATTTTATCCAGTTTCCTTACACAAATCGATGCAACATATTGGTGAATCTTCGCTGCACTCTTTACGCAGTCTCCACATCGTTCCAGTGATGTGGCAAACAAAAGTGCACACAATGTTCCCTGTGCCCTGGTCAAGGGTTTGTATACCTTTAACCAGTCATCCCATGGTTTGTATCCAATGTCCCGGATGATGAATGTAACTGTACTGCAATCGATCGCCGTTTACTTCCTTTCATTTCCGCTCTCAGGATGTTTTGGACAAAATGAACCCCACACTGTATCATCTACTGATAGGTGCAGAATAAACCCCATATTTTTACTCTGCATCATAGTTACAGAATGAACCTTACACTCCTATACTGTATCATAGACTGATAGACCGCTAATAAACCCACAGTCCCACATTGATTCATGACGGACAGGTCACTAATGAAACCCATAGTCCCACACGGATTCATAGACTGAGAGGCCCCTAATAAACCCCACAGTCTCACAGTGTATCAGGTACTGATAAGTAGAGAAAGAACCCACAGTCCGACAC
Organism: Hypanus sabinus; assembly: GCF_030144855.1. NCBI lineage: Eukaryota > Metazoa > Chordata > Chondrichthyes > Myliobatiformes > Dasyatidae > Hypanus > Hypanus sabinus. The sequence continues at coordinate 181,680 of NW_026781343.1, forward strand.
AGTACCAGAGACTGACTGGTCCAGAATGACACAAACATACTCACTCTGTACCAGAATCTGACAGGTACTGAAAGAACCACGCACTCCCATACTGTATCATAATCACAAATCATCTGAGCCGTCACAGACCTCTCTCTCCTGGAAGACCCGGGCGTGGGACTTGTCCAAGATGTTCTTCAGTGATGCTGGTAGATAAGTGCCATTGTGTGCACTTCCATTATCGGAGCCAAAGACTTCCATGTAGAGACAGAAACAAACGCTTTTCAGAAGTATCTTGAATAAGTGACAACGTGAGACAACCCATTCTCAAAATGAGGACTCACCGATTAGAGCTAATTGAACATTTGCTTCACCAACAACACAAAAAAAAATATTGTGCATAATCCCTGAGCCTATCAAAATAAATCTTAACGTAAACAGCAAGCACGAGGAAATCGCTTTGCAAAGCAGTCGCTCAAGAAAATCAAAAGGAACCCTTAAACCAATAATAACTAATGTTAAGCAACAAATAACCAATTCAGGAGATTTAAACACCTCAGAGCAAAATGCAATAATGTTCTGCACAGGCATGATGAAATCGCGAAGGGGCCCCATTCGCTACAGCTGTCTCCCGATGGCACAGAAGACCTGAAAACCGGAGATCCACGGATGATACTGGCGAATTGGGAAACTTGTGAGGAGGCATGGAGAACTTCAGAGGTAGAGATGAGGTGGGATCCAGAGAGACTGGGAGACCGCGGAACAGTTTTAGATCAAGAAAACTCGGGCGGTGCTGAGAAGGAGGCCTGGGAGCCCTGGAGGTGGATCGAACTTTGGGAAATAAAATCCTAAACACATTGAATAAGCCTAGGAAACGTTCGGCGAAAGAAAACCCTAGAACACACAGAAAAGTCCCTGGGAAACCTTGAAATCATGAAAATTGAAACCCAGAGAAGGAACCTTTTCAAATTTTGATCAGTGCATTATCCTTCACAATTTTTCCAGAGGCAAATAAGATACACCAGACTCTCAATATTACAAATCAAGAAAGCAGAGACAAGTTTCCTTCATTGCTAAGCCAGCTGATTTTCTGTAGATCTGTTTAATTTTCTACTTGAAAGTTCAACGTTCTCAGTCTGTACTATCACTTTTATCAACAGGTTAAAATACTCTTGCTAGGCTAACCTTACTTCCACTCTCCAGCCAGGAATCGGCTTTTCCGGTAAGGGCCCTCCAGAATTTATACTATTGACTTGAATGATGATAATCTGTTGAATCACTTGATAAGCTTGCTTGAAACACTCATTTGTTATGCAGATCAGTCACTGGACCACAATGCTGGGAACCTGGGTACTTGTGACTTGGAAAACTTGGAATGGATCCCGAAGGAACTCAATATAGACTTGAAAGCTCAGAATATAGACTCCAGACTTTCCGAATGTAGAGTCTGAGTAAATAATGAGAATGGAGGCACCCTCTCCTCAAGCCACCAATGTCAAAACAACACTGTTCAAAATTGGCAGGGTTCATAACTTGCCAAGATCTTTCTGTCATGCCGGAGACAGATACAAGAGACCATACATGGGAATTCCAGCGGAACATTGTAACCTCGACAAATCACTCTAACCAATGAATCAAACACGATGAAATCTGCAGATTCTGGAAATACAAGCAACACACACAAAATATTGGTTGAAGACAGTAGGCCAGGCAGCATCTACAAGGAGAAGCACTGTCGATGTTTCGGGCCGAGACCCTTCGTCAGGACTAACTGAAAGTAACGATAGTAAGAGATATGGAATTAGGAGGGAGAGGGGAAAAGGCGAAATGATAGAAGACTGGAGGGAGTGGGGTGAAGCTGACAGCCAGAAGGGTGATTGGCAAAACGGATACAGAGCTGGAGCAGGGAAAGGATCATGTTGACGGGGAGCCTAGGGAGAAAGAAAAGGGGAGGGGAGCACCAGTGGGAGATGGAGAACAGGCAGACTGGTGGGCAGAGAGAAAGAGAGAAAAACAGGAGGGGGGGAACATTAAATAATTCAATGATCGGGTATATCAGGATATTTCAGGGATGCCCCTCTTTACCTTCTTACGGAAGGGTCATTAATGAAGGACAATAATAGGCCGACATGTCGCTTCGCGAGGGAAGTTCTTCCATTCCAACTTGCCATGGACCCGAAAGTTTCATTGCTTTCTGTATAATAACCACTCTTCAAAGTGTGCTAATCCGTGTCCTTCAATACGCCCCTTTCGTGTGGCTCCTTAACAAATATCTATCTGATAATCAAATGAATTACATCTCCGGTATTGCTTCGCTCAGTGTTTGTTTTCCCCGACACGTGATGAGCACATCATAAAATTGTATTGACCTTTCGATTTCGTTAATGTTCCTAAATACAGTACCCTGTACTTCCCACATTGTTTACTCACTCAATTGCCTTGCTAAAGCAGTTGGTAATAAAACGGTGGCGTACACACCGGGTGTTCATTGTGAGTCACGCTCGCGCTTTGCTGGTACCTGAGAGGAAATATGTTAGTGACTCAAAAGAAAACCTTCAACGAAGAAAAGACGTTATGTTGAAGTTGTACAAGACGTTGGTGTGGCCTGATTTGGAGTATTTTGTTCAGTTTTGCTCACCTACAGGAAATAAGTAAATCAGGTTGAAAAAATACTGGGAGACTTTACAAAGATATTACGATCTGCAGGACCTGAGTTCTCGGGAAAGATTGAATAGGTTACGAATTGATTATTTACAATGTGAGGACATTTGAAGGAGACATACAAAATAATGAGCGGCATAGATGGGGTGAATGGAGACAGATTTTTTTTTGTCCCACTGATATTAGGTTGAACTACAACCAGACGTCATGAATTAATGAGCAAGTCGTCAACAGGAAGATAGCGCAGACGACTGAGTGGCTTATGAGTTGATGCGGGGGCAGAGTTTCAAATATTTGGTTCATTGGAAGCTTTTCTGAGAAAGGGGTGACCTGTACAAGCGCGACGGTTTACACCTGAGCCGAAGGGGAACCAATATTCTAGGAGGGAGATTTGATAATGATATTCGGGATGGTTTAATCTCGATTTGCAGGATGTTGAGACTCGAAGTGAAGAGGCAGAAGATAGGGCGTTTGGCGCACCAGTGCAGTCAGCTTCTGGGGAACTTGTCAGGTGATAGGACAAAGATGCACTCCACCAGTGGCTTGAGATGTGTCTATTTTAATGCAATCAGTAAGATAAACAAGGATGATGAACTTAGCGTGGATCAACATGTGGAACTATGACGTTTTGGCCATCACGGAGAATTGGCTGTCTTATGGGCTGCTGATATGCCTGGATACAGATTTTTCAGAAAGTACCGGGAGGGAGGAGAAAGAGGTGGCGGCGTGACGTTGCTAATCAGGCTGCTGAAATGGAGAAAGACATGGAGAGAATGTGTGCCGAGTAATTTTCTGTGACGTCAGAAACAGAAAGCGGTCAATAACTACTTGTTATTTTTTTATAGACCGCGAATTTTAACAGAGCCATCGAGGAGCAGCTAGGGAGGCATATTCTGGAACGGTGCAGTAATAATGTGGTTGTTGCGTTGGGTGACTTTAACTTTCCAGATATTGACTGGCATCTCCTTGGAGCAAGGGGTTTGGATGGGGTGGAGTTTGGATTGCACAGGAAGGCATCCATAAATCACGTAGGAAAGGCTTTGCTGGATCTGGTATTGGGAACTGACCCTGCTCAGGAGTCATACCTCTGGTTGGGAGAGCAATTTTAAAGTAGTGAACGCAACTCTCATTTACCAGAGCACCGGAGAGTAATTTGAGAATATGTGATTGTGGTAGTTAAAAAGATGATGTTATTTGTGAGAAATTTGGGAGCAGATGTTCTCTGCGAAATGCACAGCAGAAATGTGGAAATATTCAGGCGATATTTGCATGGCGTTTTAGATAGGTATGTTCCATTGAGGCAGGGAAAGGTTTGTAGGGTAAAAGAACCACCGTGTACGATGGATGTACACAATCTAGTTAAGAAGAAAGCTAAAGCTTACGAAAGTTTCCAGAAACTAGACGATGTTAAAGGTCTAGAAAATTTCAAGGTTGCCAGAATGGAGCTTAAAAATGAAATGAAGAGATCTTGAAGGGTCCTTGAGGGCACTGTCGAGCAGGATTAAAGGATATCCCAAGACATTCTGCAAATATGTGAAGAGCAAGCGGATGAGCCGTTTCTGATTTCGGACAATCTGGTGAGAGAATGGAACGTATGCGCGGAGTCCGAGGAGTAGCGGAAATACTTAATGAATACTTTGCTTCGGCATTCAGCAAGGTGATTGTCGTGATTTCTTACAGGGGACTGAAACGCTTTAACATAGAGACTCTACGAAAGAGAATGGGCTAGAGTTTTTGAAAGAGCATTAAATGGATAAAGTTGTCGTGTGCGGTCCAGATATACCCTAAGCTATTGTATGAATCAATGAAGAAAATTACTGGACTGCTGGCGATGGTCTTTGCATTATCAATAGGGATGAAAGAGGTACCAGAGGATCGGAGGGTTGCAAATGCCTTTCTTTCCCTTTTGTTTAAGAAAAGGATTAGAGATTACACGGGATATATAGACCAGTGAGTCTTAGTTCCGTGGATGGAGAGAATCCTGTGAGGCAGGATTTATGCGTATTTGGTGAGAACTAATCTGATTTGGGAGAGTCAGCATGGCTTTGTCAGGGGCAGGTCGGGCCTTATGAGTCAGATTGAATTACTTGAAAATATAACAGAACACACTGATGAAGGTAGTGCAGTGGATGTAGTATATATGGATTTCCCATGCAAGGGTCGGTGCAATGATCTCCCTCCTCTTTGTGATTTTTATATAAATGTTCTGGATGAGAATGGTGGATGGTACATAATTTGAGCGTGGTGGATAGTCAGGAGGGTTGCAGAGGTTACAGCAGGACTTCGATAGGAAGCGCAACTGAGCTCAGAAATGGCAAGAGGAGTCAATCGGACCTGTCACTGAGAACCCAAATGGAGAGAGTATTCTCTAAAACGGCTAACACGAGGGAGCATAGTTTTAAGGTGCTCGGATGCGGGTACAGAAGGGATGTCAGAGATAGGTTTTTCACAAAGAGTGGTGGGTACGTGGTATGCAATACCGACGACTCAGGTAGAGGCTGATTCAATAAGGATTTTCAGAGACTCTCAGATAGGTGCATGGAGTTTAGCAAAATAGAAAACTTCGTGGAATGGAAATTCAAGGCAGTTTATGGAGTACATTGGTCGGCACAACATTGTGGGGCGAAAAGCCTATATTGTGCTCTAATTTCCATGTTCTATATTCTATGTCCTTTCATGTCAAGAGTTTGGGTCATTCCTGATATTATAGTGAATATAATAACAAAAGTTCATGTTAAAAGTGCCGATCGTCCACTGAAAGTATGGTCAGTCGTTCGGGCCGTTGTCCATAAGTGTTTCTCCTGCGAACTGTAGACGCGCTAAAGTCAAGTTCATGACAATACCTTTCAGTACTGTTCTGTTCGCGGTCTCGGTAAAAGCTGGTCTGAAAGCGATTGCAATATGATTGATGACAATGGGTTTTGTCGTTTTAAGCTTGACATTTTAAAGCTTTTATTTTCTTGCATTGGCGCAAGCATCGAGTAGGCAGAACATTTCCAATGTGGGCTCCTTTGTGCTTGAATAGCCAATGACTGTGAGGAAATAAGATCTGAAATTCATCATTGACTTATGCGGGTTCAACCTTGTCTCTGCTGGACATATCAAAAAAAGTACCGTAGGCTGCTACATCGCCGAGTTGCACAATGGCGGGTGAACTGAGGGAGATGGACTTGGTGAGGAACTTTCTGCTGCCGGTGACAGAGTAGCGTCGGTACTTTCAGAGGACGTGTGCAGACTGAACGCGAGTGACCATCATACTGTCCTTTCCTGTGATTAGAATACCATGTTAGAGATTGGTGGATGCGTGTGCTTGAATGAATGGTGTCTGACTGGAGAATACTGCAATGCTGCAACATTCATGGATTCGAGCTTGCCTCGTTTTATTGTTCAACTGTATTCTGCTGCTGTCTGAGATGTGCAATATGTACCTTGTTCTGTGTCTGTGTGACTGCTGGTATTGATTTTACCATCTTGTCTCAGGATTAACGCTGTTTCCTTTGTCTGTATTCACAGATATTCATGCCTGGTTGAATGACTATTAAACTAGAAATTGTAGAAGTTAACCCAAGTGACATTTTTTACCTTTATATTAAAGACAAACGAATGCAGGGAGTACAAAGAACAATATACGCAGTGGCGATACAGACACGGGCACGATAGATGAGATCCCAATGAATACATTCCGTCTATCGGAAAACAGAACTTGCCAATGGTGATTTCACGATTGGTGTTGGGAGAAATTTGCTGTGACTATACATTAATACGCTGGAGATAACCGATCTAATAAAGGTTTGAAAAACAATAACCCCACGAAGATTGTTGAACATTTTACTCATGAGGGCGAGGGCGGGGGAGCCAAGAGGTATGGCCAATTGGTCTAGTGTTGGAAGTTACAATTTTCGCTCTTCACAGAGGAAGAGCTAGAAGTCTGTTCTGTGTCAAATCAAGACACTGCTCTGGAAGAGGAACAAGTGTTGTGGTTAACCATCTGTGGAGGAGTGTAGAGTTACAATGAGTATGCAGTACGTAATATGTGTCAGTACACTACTGTGGGCAGCAGAGCAACATGCTCTAAAATCGTAGGGTGTTCTGAGGGGGCAGAAATTGATTGACAAGCCAGTGAATGAATGGCACACACTGAGGTTGTGTGAGCGACTTTTGAATGTAATTGCCGATTGGAAATTTTGAGCGGAGAATTGATAGCGCCGCGTTCAGTGGGACAGAAAATGTCTGCTTTGTACGGAACGTTAGATAGGACCAGTCGGGTGGCGACGGTAGCTCACGTCTTCCTCGCAACAATGAGAGCGAGGGGAAATTTTACCACATTTATTAGCTGCTTCCTGAACTTGGTCTGTGTAACGGCGTAAAGGGCCGTGTTTGTACAGCAGCTCAGAAGCTGCAGCATGGCGCCCAACTCTCGCAGCGAATCGGATGGACGCACAGACGTAACATTATACAGCCGATTCCACGCAGAGTACACAGTGAAAGGTGCCCACAGCAGGATGAAATTGCCCGAGACGATCAGCAGTAAAACAAGGGATTTCCTACGTTTCTCCATCTCCGGGTCGCTCGCTCTCTGTCCGTTGCCGGGAACCCTAAGTCTCCTGCGAGCTCTGCTGGTGACTAAGACGTGCCTGACGGTGAAGCCGTTTGTCAGCAGAACCAGCAGAAACGGGACTACAGGGGTTAGGAAGTAATAAAATAGCTCAATTTGAATCGCTGCAAATAAACTCAAATAATGCACTCTCTGCCGACAAATAAATGGAACAACCATAAATGTATAACTCTCTGAGAGACGAAAATACCAGTAAATGTTCTTCGAGCAGCTGACCGCAGTCATTGTCCCCAAAACCACGGCCGCAGTTTTGCCGGTGCAATAGTTTGTTTTCAGCTTCTGGCAACAAATGGCGATAAACCGATCAAAGGTGAACGCGACTGTGAACCAGACCGAGCAGTCAGTGACGGTGTAAAGCAGAACAGCGTGGACATTGCACACCTCGGGCATTGAGTAGAGGAAATAGTAGCTACGTGGAATCCTGCTCAATATCAGGTCCAGGATCAGAACCAGAAGATCCGCCACTGCCATGGCAACCAGGTAGCAAGTGACAACTCTGGAGAGGCCGCACTTTCCCCGAGACAGAATGAATATGGTCACAATGTTCACTGCGAAACAATCATGGTAAACACATCAGTACGGTTCTCTTAAAGCAGTCATATATTGTCGACCACCGTTTTGTCTGCAGCAATATTTAAAATGATTGTACAAGACGGTTGAATATAATCTTTGCGATTACCATTCAATATAAAAATTAAACAGTTGGGTAAATAAATGTGAATTCAACTCAAGCTGTTTGATCTAATATCAGTAAAGAAACAGGACATGAAGAACGCAGATAACGATGGCTGATGATTGGAGAATTTCGAACGTGTTGAGGGAAAAGGACCTGATTGATGCATCATGTATTACCTCTGCCGAATCAAGCTGCCGTGAAGTAAGTATCATTCACACCCACCACGTTCAGCTGAAGCACAGGTTCCAGCCCCTGATCGTTACCCAGGGTGCTTGGGTTGCAGCTGAAGTAGCAGCTCTCTTGCGTTCTGCGGACATTGACTGAATGATTATCACCTTCGAATCATGCCACAAAGTTGGCCGTCTCCTTTTGGTTCACTTGCCGTTATATTGGTATGCTATTAATTGAATTCCCTATAATGATTTATACTTTCTTTCAGCAACATTTACCGTGCGATACATTAGAAATTGAACTGAAACGGTAACAATAAAAAGTAAACTATTCACGTTCGTGGATACAGAGCAGGCGAACACAGCCATGGGCAGAAGTGGGACCATTGAGATAAATGTCCACAATTAGAGAACATGCACTGCAAGTCACTGCGGAACTGCAGCTAATGTGAAAACGAGAAGAAAGTTCTTAGGATGCCCCGAGAGCTTATAAAAGTATGATCGCTCTGGTATGAGCCGAATTGCGAGTGACCTCTTTGAGAATTTGATAGGCACTTGCGGAGATCTTATAACAGGAGGAACACGGTTAATATTCAGGGACGTCTGGCGTGCAGCTGATAGTCAGACCGACTAGTCAGGATATTAATTTGGAATCCAGTTTAGTAGCAAGGGAAACTCAAGTGAGAGAAAAAAAAAGCGAGGATAAAACAGATGGTGAGGAGGCATCCTTTTAAACTGTAATGCTTCAACGCTTCAGTGCAACGATCGTAATTCACTCACTAGAAATTTACAATTGAAACTGGAACATTAACTGAGGCATTAACTAGAGAGTACAGACTCAGAGCTTTCAAACACGCCTCAAAGGATAAATCGTTTATTCTCGTAAACTTGCTCTAGATTATCCCACTGCCAGCACATTTTTGAACAGGCGTCCTCAGTACTGAAAATTACTAAAGAGCATCAGCGTTAATTATTATTATGAGGTACATGCCAGAAGGAAAATGTGTACTTAGTATTGTTACCTGTGGTAAGAGACTCACCGGGAAGAGCAATGATGGCGAGGACGGGGAAGAAAATCACTTGAATGGCGGCGAAAACATTCGTGACTCGAAGATCTACCGTTATCGAATCATCATCTGCAAAAATATATGGAACCATCCAGAAGATATATTTTCCATCTCCTGTTGTAAACAGAGCTGTCCTTCCCGGATTCTGATCCATGACAGAACGATCTATTCTGTCCCTTCCCTCCCTCTGCATGCAGCTCCGGATCTCTGTCCGTGACAGGAGAGGCTATTCTAGCTGAAAGTGGGAAACTGAGAGAAAGGGACTCTTATTAATAAGAAAGAGAAACACTCCAGTGACGTCATGAGCCTTCGTTGAAAATGCACTAATTATTTTCCACGAAACTACTGGAAGAGTTAACCCTTGGTTTTCCCACTAGCTGATGAACAAGAATGTAGATAAGTACTTCTGTTTATACATATCTTGGAATAACAAAAATGAAATAATAAATTTGACAACATTTCGGTTAATTTAAATAAGATTACAGTCGAACAAACGTTAATTAAAATAATTAGAAACAATGAATTTTCTTTCAATATCCTGTTCTAAGGAAAAAGGTGAATTAGTTAAAAATCGCATAGGATTCCTCTTTGGTTTGCGTTAAGTAGGATGTACAAAACAGCTGTTCTGTAACAAAGCGGCATGAGTTTGCAATGTGTAAGGTTTATGAGAAAGGAAAGGACTATCAGATAGGAGCAGCAAGTAGACAAGAGATGCAGATTTGGGGAGGAAGGGAAGGGGGAGAGTGAGAGAGGGAGAGTGGGGGAGAGATACAGACAGAAGAATGGTCGGCAACTGGCTTCCTTGCAGCACAATGTAGATCAGTCCCTGCATGGCCGTCGAGTATCCTTTGCACACAGTCTTTCTTTGGTTTAACAAATGGTTGATTAGCATTTTTCATAGCATCCTGATATAACAGTAGTTTAATAATCTTCAACATGAGTGCAGTGTCTCACTTCCTTGTGAAGTCCTGATATTATTGAATCAGAAAAGAAAAAAAGAAAAAAAAAGTAAAACTATTTTCCTTACAGCCCATACCCGTACCCGTATCCCACACAACAAGCCACGCCGCAGTCATACAGACATTATCGCTTACGGCAGCTGATGCTCTCCCACTTGGTGTAAAGGTTCGGTTATATTCCAAGCTGTCCTGTCTGGATTCTAATCCATGATAGGATAGACTTTAATCCAAGGGTATCAGCATCTTCCTATGAAATGAGTTTATATTTATTGGCAAGCAAATCGACACTGTAACTTGGTAAAATTGACCTACATTGAAGATGACAGAAACAAACAACCACCATGCTCTAAATCGGTTATTCCGTTATTTCATTATTCTGTTACTGGGTCAGTATCGGCATTCATATGTTAATTGAAAATCCCTGGAAACTGCTGTTGATTTATTTTTCCCCAGACTAATAACATGGTATATCTGATAGCCTGCAGGCCGGACGGAAACTGGTGAACTCCATCTCGTCTTGACTGCTATTAACCTCTGTTGGGGTTTGAAGTGAGATTCAATTGAAGCTTAGAAATGTAGTGACAGCGGCGGGCGCACTTTATGTTCATCGCAATAAATTTGAAAGAATGATGTTTAAATCAGTCAGAAACATGCTAAAGACTATATAGGTTACTTTAAAACATATTTCTTCGTCACTCGAACATCAGGCAAGCACAGATGTGTAACATTATATAAACTAATTCACAGTAAGGGCGGAAGAAAAGATATTTTTAAATCCTCTTGTCGGCACCATTACGTTCAGTCACTGAGTACCAGCGGCAGATGATTATACAAATGCAAGTTCTTTATCTGCTGATCAACTGAACTATGATCAGATTTAGATTTGGAGGTATGAATCAAAAAATTCTTCGTTGTAAGTGTAAGAAGTTCATTTTGTCTTACGGATGTATATCCCTGTACGATGAACACTCGGTTTCCTCGGTCTGCTCGGAGTGTAACCACAGCACGATGTAACAATGTGGCTGCTTACTGATAATGTTGTATTAAAACATCTAATGATCGTAATTGTTATGTGCTAGAAACCCCAACAGTGAGACCAATGCTGAAGTATTGACTGTGCAGTTTGCATCATGCTCAACGGCCAGCCGTTATATTTGTGGGCATGTGAGCAGGCACTAACAATTCCATTTAGTACGAACATTGTCACACTTGCTCTGCGTAACCCGTGACTTTGCTATCAATGATAATCGGATATCATCTTTAGTCGTGTAATTCTGCTGAGTAACTTGTTTTAATACAGACGTTCGCATTCTCGAGGATGTTGAAGTAGCAGCAACATGACCAGTGTGGGACATAAAGAAACCATGCAAGCAGCTTCGTTCTCAGTGTGGACAGTGATGTGACTGGATATGCAGTGAAATTATTACTGTGGTCACGGATGTAGAATTTGATCAGTAGAGACTCTCAGTCCAGACGGTTTCTGCAATGATAATATTGCTGCTGCCGCATAACAACTAATTTCACGATATATGCCAATGATATTAAACCTCATTTTAGTTCTGATTCTATTATAAGCAATGATTCGATTCTGAGATCAGAGGCTGTTTTATTTAATACTGCGCCGGTCCATATAAGAAATACATTATGCCTGTGATAGCTGTCACGATCTAGAATTTCAAACTCATTGCCTACTTTATACCTAGCAACATACACAATCTATTACACTTTACCGCACTTCAAACAGTTTGAATTTAATCCTTCTACTGCCAATCAGTTTACACAGTGCGCTCCAGATTCCTTGTGACATACAGTTGGGAATGTAAGAGGGAGTGCAGCGTAAGTTCCCAAGGTTAATTCCCGGGATGGCAGGACTGACATAGGTTGAATGATTGGAGCGACTGGGCTTGTATACACTGGAAACTAGAAATATAAGAGGGGATCTGTTTGAAACATTTAAGATTATTAAGGGATTGGGCACGCTAGAGACAGGAAACGTGCGCCCGATGTTGGGGGAGTTCAGAAACAAAGGCCACAGGTTAAAAACAAGGAGTAGGCCATTTAGAACGGAGTTGAGGTAAAACGTTTTCATTCAAAGAGTTGTGAATCTAAGGAATGCTCTGCCTCAGAAGGCGGTGAAGACCAATTCTCTGCATGCTTTAAGAAAGAGTTACAGAGAGTTCTTAAAAATAGCGGAGCCAAGGGATATGGGGAGAAGGCAGGAACGCGATACTAATTGAGGATGATCACATTGAATGGTGGCGCTGACTCGAAGGGCCGAATGGCGTGCTCCTCCACCTATTGTCTATTGTCCTGTGTAAAAGTTTATAAAATACTTACATTGACTGCGCAATATCTAAAGTTGAAATGAGCAACGTGTTAGCCATCAAATTTCATTACTACTTTGCTCATTCGCTTCGCTCCATCACCCGATCTTTAAATGAAGATATATCTGTTGGTGTTCATACTATATAGTTTCCAATCTGGTGAGCAGCAGCTTATCTATATGGGAACAAGATCAGATGCATTTAAACAAATTGGCAGTTGCACATTTGAGATAAAAGCCGATATACGGGTCTAAGCCGTGATCCTGCGTTTGAGATTAGCGGCTGTGCTGCAAGACGGCAGCATCTGGACTAACTCTCCTCATGGGTCGTTAGTTACACAATCACATCGAGCTATAGTGTACAGCTTTTTTGGAGCCTTTGATCCAGATAATCACGATCAGCTGCCTGCAGGAAACACTTAAGGAAATGGAGGAATGTAAAATAGAGTTGTCCTAAGAATACCTTTCTGTGAATGACCAGGACACGCTGTAAAAGTACCATTGTGGTCAGTGTTAAAGCTCCGGAGTCAACAATATTATCATCATGGTCAACGGTGGGCATAGAACAATAATCACGTCGGCAGTGAGATTATCATCTCAGTTCAATGAGCTGAGATCCAGAGAAGCAATAACAACATCAGCGTGGACAGTGACATGTTTAGAATGTGTAAGCCATTTTGCGTATTGAATAGAAGAGCCCATGATCGTACTGATGTTCAAGTATTACACGCAATGTTTCTGTTTTGTGTCCGTTGTTCTGTATTTCCAATCTAGAGAGTGGCTCTCCAGGAGGTCAGGGAGATGTGTCTGAGTTTAATCACTGGAGATGTTGGGCAGATTCAGCAAGACTGTTTCACATCTGTCCGCATCTACAGAGAAATCATCCCTGGACTGTTTACCCGTACTGGTGCCAAGAAAAATCAAATTATTAACAAATGTCTAATAACAATGTGTCCTATTTTCATCTTATACCAACATGTAGAGTATCCCTTATTTCTACATGTGCTGAACTATAACGGGTTAACTACATCAATTTCTGACTGTAATTAATCTGACTTGTGATGTGTAATAATTCCCTTTGTTTTTGTAAACTGCCTGGATGAACCAACACAAAGCTGAATATTTATTTGCAGCATTATTATCAATGTGTTAAAGTGTTTAAATATGTTAAGCGTATGTTTACATATACTGTATACAAGATATTTAAACAATTAGATTTGCTATGTTATTGTCAGTATGCGAGATCTGAGAAACGAAGCCGCTGTATAAAGCTGTCAGTGATTCCGACTCGATATTTTCAGGTTCCTTGGTGTGTTCCATTATTTGCACCCACTGAACACAATCGGCACCTCTTTTCATATTTCAGATTCCTTAACTACTAATCCACTGCACAATGTTAAGAATTAATTTTGTGCAGACTGACCAAATAATTATGATGTAAGAGCTCCTTTCCTCCGCTGGGCTACATGCTACACTGGAGCATGCCGTAGCCCCTGCTCAGAATCAGAATCAAGTTTATTATCACCCGAATGCGAATTTTTTAAACTTAACATAGAATCATAGAAACATAGAAAATATGTGCAGGAGTAGGTCATTCGGCCCTTCGAGTCTGCACCACCATTCAGTATGATTATGGCTGATCATCCAACTCAGAACACTGTACCTGCCTTCTCTCCATACCCTCTGATCCCTTTAGCCACAAGGGCCATATCTAACTCCCTCTTAAATATAGCCAATGAACTGGCCTCAACTGTTTCCAGTGCTGCAGCAGTAAGATGCAATACACAATCTAGCATAGATAAGAATAAATAGATTAAAACACGATAAGTAAACAAGCAAATCAATTGTGTGCAATGAATAGATTATTAAAAATTTGCCAAACCAGTAATACTGCAGATTAAAAAGTGGGGCAATGTCCAAAGCTTCAAAGTCCATTTAGGAATCGGATGGCAGAGGTGAAGAAGCTGTTGCTGAACCACTGAGTGTGCGCCTTCAGGTTTCTGTGTCTCCTACCTGATGGTAACAGTGAGAAAAGGGCATGCGTTAAGTGCTGGAGCTCTTCAATAATGGACGCTGCCTTTCTCAGGCACCTTTTCCTAAAGATGTCCTGGATACTTTGTAAGCTAGTGCCCTTGTGGAACTGACTAGATTTCCTTCCGTCCTGTGATGCAGCCTGTCAGAATGCTCTCTATGGTGCAACTATATAAGTTTTTGAGCTTATTTCTTTACAGGCCAAACCGCTTCAATCTCCTAATAAAGTAAAATCACTGCCTTGCCTCTTGATGATAATATCAATGTGCTGGGACCAGGTGCTATCCTCAGAGATCTTGACACCCAGGAAATTAAAGCTGCTCGCTCTCTCTACTTCTGATCCCTATATGAGTACTTGTACGTGTTCCTTCATCTTACCGTTCCTGAAGTCCACAACAGCTGTTTCGTCTTGTTGACGTTGAATGCCAGGTTGTCGCTGCGGCACCATTCCAGTAGGTGGCATATCTCAATCCTGCATGCCCCCTCGTCACCACTTGAGATTCGACCAACTATGGTTGTATCGTCATCAAATTTGTAGATGGTATTTGAGCCATGCGTAGCCACACAGTCATGTATATACAGAGAGAAGAGCAGTGGGCTAAGCACATGCCCCTGAACACATGCCAGTGTTCATCATCAGCAAAGGGGGTATGGTATTACCAATCCTCACAGACTGTGGTCTTCCGGTTAGGAAGTCGAGAATCCAATTACAGAGGGAGGTACAGAGGCCCAGGTTCTGCAACTTCTCAATTAGGATTGTGGGAATGATGGTATTAAATGCGAAGCTGTAGTCGATGAACAGCATGCTGACGTAGGTGTTAGTGTTGTCCAGGTGGGGAACACGCCGTGTGAAGAACCATGGAGATTGCATCTGCCGTTGCTCCTCAGTGTTGCATTCGCCTTCTTTGCCACAGTCTCAGACTGTAAAGTAAATTTACTGGAGTCCCCATGAGGATCCGAAGGACCCGCTGCACGTCTGACGTTTCTGCATTCACCACATTTATATAATAGTCCGCACTAGTGTTTCTCTTACCAACATGTATTATTATACACTTCCCAACACTTTGTTCCATGAGCCACTTTTTCGACAATTCCTACAATTTGTCTAACTTCTGCTGTAGTCGCATTTTGCTCAGCAAAACCTACTATTCAATCTATACTATCATCTGCAAACTTTGTCACACAGCCATCAATTGCAATATCGCAATCATTGGAAAGCAATGTGAAAAGTAGCGGTCCGAATACTGAGGAACAGCGGTTGTCACCGGTTGCCAATCAGAAACGGTCACTTCTATTCCCATCGCTGCCCCCGGCCTGCCTGACAATCCGATACGCACGTCAGTATCTTTCCTGTAACGTCCCAGTCTGCAGGCTCCTGTGTGGGACGTTATCAAATGCCTTCTGAAAATCCAAGTCAGTAGCATCCGTTGACTCACCTTTGTCCATTCTCTTGAAAATCTCGAAAAAAATCACAAATATGTCAGCCAAGAGTTTATTTCACAGAAACCAGTCTGGTTTTGACATATTTAACAGTTAGCCTCCAAGTACTACTAAATATCATCCTGAATGATCGAATCGAACCGTTTCCAAAATAGATAGGTGGGGCTGACTGACCTGTAATTTATTTTCTTATGACTTCTTCCCTTCTTAATATGTACAGTGACATTTGCCATTTTCCAGCCATCCTAGACCCCGCCAGCATTAAGTGATTCTAGAAAGATAAGGACTAGTGAACTCGTTCTCTGCTCAGGAACCTCTCTCAAGATCACGGGATTTCGTCCATCAGAACGGGGTGACTTATCCAACGGAACACATCTAAGTTTGTCTGACACACTTTCCTTGTGAAAGCACTCACTACTGCTCTCTGAAACTCACGGACAGTTCCACTGCTTTTGTCTTCCTCCGTGAAGTCAAATGTAAAATTCACAATAAGTCCAGCTCGATTTTCTTTGTCCCCCCATTGCTACCTCAGCAGCAACGTTTCTCCAGTGGTCCAATATCAACTCTCATCTCGTTTTTTTGTCTTTCTTTATGTTATTGGATAGTGTGCCCCTTATATTTAATCATTTTTCCTTCTTATAGGTTTGCTGGATTTGAAAAGCTTCCCATTAATCCAAATACACACACTTTTTTCTACCTTATATGCTCTTTCACTTGGATTTTATGTTGTGCATTGCATCCGTTGTGAGCCACGGTTGCTCGAGATCAGCAAAGCAGCATCTTATAGTCATTTGTCCATGTTGTGGGGGACATCGGAACACCTAGCGCCAAAGCAACGACGGGAAGTGATTTTACCAGTGGACTGATTAGGAATTGGGTATAATTCCATTTCCACTGAGCGTTCCTCCCCAGACGCATAGCGAAACATGATGTCCGAACTCGCGCTCTGTTAGTGCAGTCTTAGCCCCACACAATCACAGCGGAGCGACTCTGTGACCCGGAGATCGGAGTGAATTTCTCACGGAATCGGGCATCGGCTCTTGCTGCCCCTCATCCACGAGAAAACATTTTCATTGTAACCGTAAACTCCGAGTCAACCTCAGAAGGACATATATGTCATCAGTATGAACTTGACCGCGACTACGTTAACTCCCCATTCTCCCGTCGCCTCTTCCCTGCTGTCACCTAAGTACTAAAGGGGCAGTGCGAACCTGCCATTCACTCACTTTTCATCACTGGAAAGAAACTGATGTGGCCACTTTCTATTCCATCCATCCAACACTTGGCTTGTGTGTCTGCTTTCAGGGATCCTGAATGTCAGAGCGGAGGTTCTCAGACCGTCCACTGACACTATCGATGACTTTTCATTGGATATGATTCTGTGAATTTCCTTCTGATCAAAACAAGATTATGAAAGTCTGGTGGTTCCTGTGGGGTCATTACCCTCAGTAGCAAGTTTTTTGGACACGGCTCTGGGGGACACGGTTTATGACCCAGCGGGGCAGAGCAGCAGCAGTCAGGCTGGTGGCTCTGTATCCGGCTCAAAGTCTCACCAGCGAAAAGTAAACTCAGGCAGTGCGGTAGTGATAGGGGACTCGATAGTTAGTGAGACAGACCGGAGGTTCTGTGATTGCAAAAGAGCCACCGGTATGGTGTATTCTCTCCTGGATGCCAGGGTCCAGGATCCTTCAGAGTGGCCGCAAGATATTTTCAATCGTGAACAGATAGAAGTCGTAGTGTATATGATCACTGGCAAAAATAGTGAAAGAGATTTTAAGCTCTCGTCGACCTCCCAACCACAGTTGGGAGACCTGTATATAACTGCCATCAACGTCGTTTTACCCTTGCAGTTTCTTAGTGCATCCCACAAAGATTCAACATCTTCCCATCTTGTGTCACATATTTCTACTGAGCCTATGTCATTCTTTACTAGTACAGCCCTGCTTTTCCTCTACCTATCCTCCTATCGTTCTGATATAAGGTGTACTTTTGGACCATCAGCTCCCAACTACAAATATCCGGCAGGCACGATTCATATATGGCAACAACATAATACCTAGCAATCTGTAATAGTGCAACAAGATCCTCCAACTTTCTTCTTATACTCCGTGCATTTAGATACAACACCTTGAGTACCGTATTCGTTGTCCTTTCTAATTCTGCATTCCTAATGTTTTGATAGCGTATTGGATGAATCTTAGTCCATCACCTGCGTGCCCTTCCCTGTAGTCATCCTGCACACTATCTTTACATTTTTACCATTTTTACCAGCCCCCTACCAAACTGATCTAAACCCGCCCCAACATCTTGATCAAACCTGCCCGCGAGAATATTGGTCCCTGTTGGGATCAGTTGAAAACCGTGATCTTTGAAAAGGTACTACATCCCCCAAACAAGACCCCAATGATCCAAGAACGTGGATCCCTTCACCAACTTCTCAGCCACTCATTTATCTGCCAAATCACCCATTTTCTACCTTTACTGACGCGTGGGAAATGCCATCAATATGCAGGAGAATTAATTTAGGATGAATATGAGTAGCGACTAATTCTCCCAGAAAGTATTGAACCCGTGGAATTTTCTGACATGGGAGGAGGAGAGACTACCGCACTATGGAGTTATCAAGAAAGTTAGCAGGAAACTTAATTAATATAAGAGAGTAGTTGTGGTCTAAATGAACATAAGCAAATCATTTGACAAGGTCCTGCATGGAAGGTTGGTAAATAGGGTGAAATCATTTTGCCCTCAAGATGAGATTGTTAATTGGGTTAGTTGTTGGTGGAGAAGCCAGAAAATAGATGTTGCTTCTGTGACTGGAGTTCTGGGACGAGTGGAGTGATGCAGAATGCGGTTCTGGGTCTCCTGTTTGTAATTGATAGAAATTATCTGGATGATATTGGGGTAAACTTGATCACCAAAGTGCAAATGACATCAGTATTTGAGGCATAGTGGACAGCAAGATAGTTTGTGAAAGCTTGCAATGAGATCTGTACCAGCTGTAAACGTGGCAGATGGAATGTAATACAGCCAGGTGTCAGGTCTTTCAGAGGACAAACATGGGTAGAATTTTCAAACTGAGAAATGTGGAACAGCAGAAGGATCTACGTATACAGATTTATATTTCAGTCAGAGGTAGAACAGGTTTTGAAGAGAACTTTTGCACATATGCCATCATAAATCAAAATATTGAGTGCAAGAGTTGGGGTGTTATGTTCAAGTTGTATACAGCATTGGTGAGGTCCCACGGATGTTGTTTTGTCCAGTTCACGTTATCTATCTAAGGAAAGATTTCAATAGGAATGAAAGATGATTGACAGAATTTACAAGGACTTGAGGATCAGAGATATAGGAAAAAATCAAGAGAGTTAGGTATTTACACCCTAGTCCATAAGAGAACAGAGGATATTTTCTGTTGGTACACAAAATTATGAGAGGTATTCATCGGCTAAGTTCAAGCAGATTCTTTTTTTCTACTGAGGCTGGGTGAGAATCAACCCAGAGGTGAAGAGTAAAGCGTGAAATGTTTAAAGGGCGATTAAGTGGAATCTTCTTCACAGAAAGGATGGTGAGATTGCGGAACAAACTGTCAGTGTATGTTTGTGGAGTGTTGTCCTTCATGTCATCTCCCCTTAACTGAAATCTAAACCCTCTGTGTTTACACACTTCTGTGCTTGGAAAGCATCTGGCCATTCACCCTACTGATGCACCTCATGATTTTTCTCATCTTTAAGTTCACTTCTCAACCTCGTATGATCCGGGGTGGAAAGTGTTCCAGTCAAAGCAGTTTCTCCTTGTAACTCAGGCCCTCCCATAATATCCGGCTGTATCACCCCTTCAGCGCAAATTGGCACTTTGTATACTGAGGCACCAGGAGTGTACACTCTACTAATGCCGTCAACTTTGAAGTTTTAAAACATTCGTTCGAAGACTTCTCTTCAATGTCCGGTAAAAACACAGATATTCATTGGTTGTCTTATTTATTTGCCTGTTCCTACACCTGCAGGGATCTCTGTACTAGTTCAAAAGCTATGGGATGGATACGTCAGAAAAACAAGAGAAAAATACATCAAAATAAAAATATGTCACATGTAATATATCAAAATCACTAGGAAGACAGAGGATTAGGAAGCTTTTAAAAAGAAGCAAAACTTATAGGCAGACACCAATCCAACAGACCGAATAGAAACGATTAATAAACTGAGACCGTCACACCCCAATGTGAAGAAACAATATGTTCTGACTAGAAAAGTGGTAAATGAAATTTAGAACTGAAGGTCTCGAAAGTGAGTCCTGAGCCACGAAGCCAGTCATTACTTCAGCTGATTCATGAGCCCGTTGATTGCAGGCAAACGCAGAGCCGAGAAAACGTCGATAAGCAGTAGGCAGAAGTAGCCCGTCCCTCACCCCCAGCCCCGACATCTTTCAATCAGGAAATGACAACTAAATCCTCCAAATCTCCAGTCGTTCTTTGCTTCCGTTCCAGAAGCATGACGATTTGAAAGGCTCTCAGCTATCTGTTGTGTTGCATTGTTATTTTCCTGTTTTGTCTGGTCTGCATCAGTTAGCTGAAACTCCGAAGTGGGCTGTTTCTTGAGGTGTTTGCGAGTTCTTCCTAACACTTCTCCTTCCACTGTTTGGAACATGTATGATCTGTGTTGCACTTCTTCGAGTACTGCAGGTTTCTGTGTCCATGAGTTAATTCTGTCTTGAATACTTAATTCATCTCCTTGGTGCAATTCAGGTAATGGACGAGAACATCTGTCAAAGTATATTTTCTGCTTTGGTTTGTGTTCACCTTTCCATCTTTCCTCTTGTTCACCACGCTCTATTCTCAGGAGGATGTCATCTATTGGCAGATTGGATCTCAAAAGGCGTTCCATCAATAACTGAGCAGGTGAAAATCCACATTCAAGTGGAGTACTGTGGTAGGCTAACAAAGCTTTATAAAAATCACCTCCACTGTTTTTTGCTTTGTGCATCAGTTACTTGATAATTCATACTGACTTCTCAGCAAATCCATTGGACTGAGGGAAAAATCACCTAGATGTTGTATGAACTAAACACCATTCCTTAGCAAAATGTCTGATGCATTCACCATTGAATTGTGGACCATTGTCTGTAACAGCTTCATTAGGTACACCATATCTGGACAAAAAATGATTTCATGCATGTAATTACATTATCTGTTGTTCAGCCCAAACCACACGCATTTGGATACAAGGAGTAGTAATCAGTTATTAATAGATAATCGTTGTTGTCAGTTACAAACAGATCAACGCCTACCGTATGATAATGTCTCTGAGGACCAGGATGTGGATGCAGCGGCGCCTTTGGGTTGCGAGGTTGGTATTTAAAGCATATTCGACCAGAAGACAACAAATTTGCAATATCTTGATTCACCCCTGTGCCAAAGCATCAGTTCCCGCTCCCTTTACTAACACTTTTCAATAGCTAGGTGGCCTCATGAATTTTCCCAAGCATATATTTTCGGAGATTTTTTAGTAATTACAATTCTACTGCCTTTGTACGGTATCCCATCCACAATAGAAAGTCCTGATCTGTGGTTCCGATATTCTTGTACCTCTGAGGGACAGTCATGCTTAGTATCTGGTCATCCATCCATCACCAGTAAAACCTGACTGAGAATTGAGTCCTTCTCTATCTCAAGACGCAGCAGGTCCAACTTTTCGGGAGCAACAGGTAGAGTCTCTATGATCATATTAACACATGCCTGAACATCAACATCGTCCCTGTAACTGCCTTTTGTTGTTGGGTCCGGAGCTATGGTAAGTGTGTCCACATTGTACATGAATTTTCCAGGTGTGTATGACAGTTTCAAATCATATCTTTGCAATTTGATCATCTTTCACAGAATTTGTAAAGGACAGTCTCTTAAAGTCGCTTAATACAATCAGAGGCTTATGATCAGTTTCAACATCAACTGATGAAATCTCTCACAGGCAAACATAATGCTGAGCAAATCTTTTTCAATTTGGGCATACCTTATTTCTGGGTCAGAAACAAGATGAACGAAATGCATATGCCACTGGTAGACATTCCTGATCATGTTTTTGGCGTAATACTGCTCCTAAGCCTTCTTGAGATGCATCACATGAGATTTTGATGGGTCTCTCAGTATCATAGAATTTCAACACAGTTTCTTTGGTGGGCACTTCCTTGAGATTTTGCTATGCCCTCTCCCGTTCATGATTCCAGCTCCATTGGTTTGTTTTCTGTTAGCCGGCTCAATGGAGCATGTTGTTCCGAAAGACTTGATATAACTTTTCCCATGTAGTTGACCGTTCCCATAAACCTTTGAACATCCTTTTTACATTGTGGTCTTGGCATACTCCCAATAGTAGGAAACTTCAATGGATGAGGACTCACACCCGTTTTGGTGATGATATCACCCACAAAGGTAATTTCAGTCTCTCCGACCTGACATTTGTTCATATTCAACTTGAGGCTTGCCTTCCGTGTTGCCTCTAAGACTTGTCTAAGTCTGGAGTCATGTTCTTGTTTCGATGATCGGCAAACAATAATATCGTTCACTGAAGTATCTACGCTCCCTTTTCAGTTGATCACGTCATGCAAAAGTTACTTTTCTACATGGATGTACTACGGGTGGCACTGAGTTGTCAATTTTAATCGTGCGCTCTCCTGGAAGACAAGCAAGCTCTTTGAAAAAGTCCTCATACTCTTTCATCAAGTCACTGTATTCTGACCATCCAAGACTAAATCTCTTTTCAACAAATTCAGTCCTTCAGAGGCAGATAGATCCAGCACCACTATAAATGAATACGTGTGCACCATATTTTTGTGTGATTCTTTTGCCACGCATGTCCCTTTAAATGGAATGTCTGCACCTGAATACCCAGTCACTTTTATATTTGTCTGATGTGACTTTGGTCTTGGCTTTAATGCACTAAACTCAGATTCTGCAAGAAAATTTACCTGTGATCCGGTATCCAATTTAAAGAGAATAATGTTTTAATTCAGTTGGAATGGCATAGTCCGGTCATTCTTTTTTGTTTTATTTTCACAAAGCGCATCTACGGAAAATTCGCGTTCATCTTCAAGCACGGCATTTACGTGTTTTATTTCCTTTCTACTTCTGCAATAGCGTGTAAAATGATTAATCTTATCACAGTTGTTGCACAGTTTCCGATACACTGGACATATTTTAGGTCGGTGCTGCCGCCCACAACGATCACAAAGTATTTCTCTTTCAAGCGATGTCTTGCCCTTTGTCTGTTTCGTAGTCGCTTCAATATATTTTCTAACATGTTTGCGGTTAATCACAATGTGTACTCTGCAGTTCTCAATAAAACATCTTTAGACTGAGACTCTACGGTTTCCGAAGCTTTGCAGAGAATCAAAGCTTCTTCCAAATTTTTCTTTCATTTCTTCTTTTCAGCTTTTCTTTCACAGAGACCTGACGAAGGGTCTCAGCTCGAAAAGTCGACAGTTCCTATTCCTATAGACGCTGCCTGGCCTGCTGCGTTCCACCAGCATTTTGTATGTGTTCCAAATTTAAGTCTGATTCTCTTATAACCATATAAAAATTACAGCACAGAAACAGGCCATCTCGGCTCTTCTAGTCCGTGCCGAAAGCTTATTCTCACCTATTCCCACTGACCCGCACTCAGCCCATAACCCTCCAGTTTTTTTCCTGTCCATATACCTATGATTTTACTTTAAATGAGAATACCTTCCATGCGTAAGCTGGGCTGGGATATTCACAGTTGGACGGAATTCTCGAGAGTGCTGACGTAGAGACGGACAAGGAAATGGAATTTCAAACATCAATGATGGTGGTCATGGAAGGTAATCATCTCGTACCTCAATACTGACCCCTGTCTATCCTTCGGTAGCTATCTGACCTCAGCACGTATTCTAAAGAATTTAGGAGACTAGGATGTAGAGAGCTGAGATTTTCTCTGTAACTTCGGTGCTGAAACGCAGTTAACATTCCAGTAAATCTTCACTGTACTCTCTCTATTTTGTTGATATCTTTCCTATAATTCAGTGACCAGAATTGTAAACAATACTCCAAATTCGGCCTTACCAAAGCCTTGTACAATTTTATCATTACATCCCAACTCCTACACTCAATGTTCTGATTTATAAAGGCCAGCATTCCAAAGCTTTCTTCACCACCATATCCACATGAGATTCCACCTTCAGGGACCTATGCACCATTATTCCTCGGTCAATCTATCCTACTGCATTCTTCAACGCCCTGCCATTTACGATGTATGTCCTATTTGGATTATTCCTACCATAATGTAGCGCCTCACACATATCAGTATTCAACTCCATCTGCTATCGCTCATCACACTCTTCTAACTGGCCTAAATATCTCTGCAAGCTTTGAAAACCTACTTCTTTATCCACAACGCCACCTACCTTAGTATCAACTGCATACTTACTAATTCAATTTACCACCCCATCATCCAGATCATTAGTGTATATTACAAACAACATTGGACCCAGTACAGATCCCTGAGAAACACCAGTAATCACTGGCCTCCTACCTGACAAACGGTTGTCCACCACTACTCTCTGGCATCTCCCATCCAGCCACTGTTGAATCCATTTACTCTTCTGTGTTCCAGTATTAACAATCAATCACAATAACAATTACAATCAATCACAGCACGGAAACAGGCCATCTCGGCCCTCCTAGTCCGTGCCGAACTCTTAATCTCACCTAGTCCCACCTACCCGCACTCAGCCCATAATCCTCCACTCCTTTCCTGTCCATAACCTAACCAATTTTACCTTAAATGAAACAACTGAACTGGCCTCTATCACTTCTACAGGAAGCTCATTCCATACAACTATCTCTCTCTGAGTAAATAAATATCCCCTCGTGTCTCCCTTAAACTTCTGCCCCCTAACTCTCAAATCATGTCCTCTCGTTTGAATCTACCCTACTCTCAATGGAAACAGCCTATTCACGTCAACTCTATCTATCCCTCTCAAAATTTTAAATACCTCGATCAAATCCCCCCTCAACCTTCTACGCTCCAAGGAATAGAGATCTAACTTGTTCAACCTTTCTCTGTAACTTAAGTGCTGAAACCCAGGTAACATCCTAGTAAATCGTCTCTGCACTCTCAAATTTATTGATATCTTTCCTATAATTCGGTGACCAGAACTGTACACAATATTCCAAATTTGGTCTTACCAATGCCTTGTACAATATTAACATTACATCCCAACTTCTGTTCTCAATGCTTTGAATTATAAAGGCCAGCGAACCAAAAGCCTTCTTCACCACCCTATCGACATGAGACTCCACCTTCAGGGAACTATGCACTGTTATTCTTAGATCTCTCTGTTCCTCTGCATTCCTCAATGCCCTACCATTTACCCTGTATTTTCTATTTGGATTATTCCTGCCAAAATGTAGAACCTCACACTTCCCCGCATTAAACTCCATCTGCCAACGTTCAGCCCATTCTTCTAACCTGCATAAATCTCCCTGCCAGCTTTGAAAACCCACCTCATTATCCACAACACCTCCTACCTTAGTGTCATCGGCATACTTACTAATCCAATTTACCACCCCATCATCCAGATCATTTATGTATATTACAAACAGCATTGGGCCCAAAACAGATCCCTGAGGCACCCCGCTAGTCACCGGCCTCCATCCTGATAAACAATTATGCACCACTACTCTCTGGAATCTCCCATCTAGCCACTGTTGAATCCATTTTAAAACTCCAGAATTAATACCTAACGACTGAACCTTCTTAACTAACCTTCCATGTGGAACTTTGTCAAAGGCTTTGCTGAAGTCCATATAGACTACATCTACTGCCTTACCCTCATCAACATTCCTCGTAACGTCTTCAAAAAATTCAATAAGGTTTGTCAAACATGACCTTCCACGCACAAATCCATGCTGGCTACTCCTAATCTGATCCTGTCTATCCAGATAATTATTAATACTATCTCTAAGTAGACTTTCCATTAATTTACCCACCACTGATGTCAAACTGACAGGTCTATAATTGCTAGGCTTACTTCTAGAACCCTTTTTAAACAATGGAACCACATGAGCAATACGCCAATCCTCCGGCACAATCCCCGTTTCTAATGACATCTTAAAGGACTCCGTCAGAGCTCCTGCTATTTCTACACAAACTTCCCTCAAGGTCATGCGGAATATCCTGTCAGGACCCGGAGAGTTATCCACTTCTAAATTTCTTAAAAGCGCCAATACTTCCACCTCTTTAATTGTCATAGGTTCCATAGCTTCCTTACTTGTTTCCCACACCTTACACAATTCAATATCCTTCTTCTTAGTGAATAGCGAAGAGAAGAAATCGTTCAAAATCTTTCCCATCTCCCTCGGGTCCACACATAGCTGACCACTCTCATTCTCTAAGGGGCCAATTTTACCCCTTACTATCCTCTTGCTTTTTATATAACTGTAGAAACCTTTGGGATTTACTTTCACCTTATTTGCCAAAACAACCTCGTAACCACTTTTATTTTTTTCTAATCTCTTTCTTAAGATTCCTTTTACATTCTTTATATTCCTCGAGCAATTCCTTTACTCCATGCTGCCTATATCTATTGTAGACATCCCCCTTTTTCCGAACCAAATTTCTAATATCCCTTGAAAACCATGGTGCTTTCAAACCTTTAACCTTTCCTTTCAACCTAACAGCAACATGAAGATTCTGTACCCTCATAATTTCACCCTTAAATGACCTCCATTGCTCTATTACATCCTTCCCATAAAACTACTTGACCCAATCCACTCTCTCTAAATCCCTTCGCATTTCCTCAAAGTTAGCCATTCTCCAATCAAAATCTCAACTCTAGGTCCTGTCCTGTCATATTCCATAATTATATTGAAGCTAATGCTATTGTGATCACTGGACCCGAAGTGCTCCCCAACACATACATCTGTCAGCTGACCTATCGCATTCCCTAACAGGAGATCCAACACTGCCCCATCTCTAGTCGGTACTTCTATGTATTGTTGCAAAAAAACTATCCTGCACACATTTCATAAATATGTAGAATTTGTTTGTATCGCTGTTCAGTGGCGTTTTGATTTCAGCTCTCACTCTATAACTCGGTGCTTCGCGTAGAAACGTAACCAGCAGATTAAGCAGCAACAGAGTGATTATTATCTTTGTGCACCTCATGACTATTCATACGTAAAGCATCAGATTATATTCCGCTGTGGTAGGTGAAGAGCTGAAACTCAAAACTAAGAATATCAAAGTAGTTTTATGAAATAATTAAGCAGATGACACGAGATGCGACAATCAACATGCAAAAACAGACAAAATGTGAGTCTGTAGAAGGTTGTAAAAGTGTAAATGCTGAATCTGGGGAAACCTATATGAATATACTTGCAATACAACCTTGTGGTTTGGAATTGTTGCTCTAATCGCTTCTTAACTTCTTTTCTATTCGGAATGAGGACGGGAGCCACAACTGTAAATTCCCCTTGGTAGATTCTCTGTCACTTGCTTAGCTTTTTGTTGCCTGTTTAAAGACTCGGCTAAATCTAAAATGCGTGCTGTACGTCAGGGATTCTCACGCATGTGCATGTATCAATGATATCTTTGTCACGTGATATTCTACAGGGTTGTGACGTCAACAGGTTTTCTTTGTTGCGTGTGGGGTGTGATTGGGGGCATCCCAATCCCTTCGCAAACACGTAATAAGGATGAATGGAATTCATGACTATGTGTGGGTTTCAGGCACCTGCAGGATTGCTACCTAATGCCCTTCGTTACCCATGTGCTATATTACGTGTCCTCTTTTCCTGCGTTTACACAAACTCTTTGGGAATATGTTACTGTGCAATTTAGCTTCCTTCTGTCAATCAGATTTGACAATGTTGTAGTCCGTGGGTACCCGAACCTTTTTATGCCATGGATTCCCACCATTAACAGAGAGGTCCGTGGACCCCAGAATAGAGACCTCTATTACAAAAGAAAACATTCTTGTTGAATCTTGCATGATCTTTACTAAATTTCAAAGCAGAACATTTTGTTTTTTTACAATTTCGTGAGCAAGGGATGGAAGTATTCTTTCATTGCCTGTGTGACCGCTGTAGCTTTTCCGCACATGGTCGTTTTACTGAGGACCAGAAGAGAACATCATGAGTATTTTCCCGAATTCTTCTGAAATTGAAACTCGAGCAAGTATTGTGTTTCAGCAAAGTGTTTTTCCATATTCGAACAAAGAACCGGCCATAAAGAGCCCAGACGAATCCTAAAGATGGGGCTCAGTCAGAAACATTAATTGCTTAATCACCTCTAACATTTTACGAGAGTTTCTCTAAATCTCCGTTACGCATGAAGTCTCTTATATTGGAGATATAATCGGCATCATAATTGTATATTTATTTTTAGCATGCTGTAAGCAATCATTTCTCACTGAGAGTGGCCACTTCAAGCGCATGGGTTTGCGGCTTTCTCCGTCCGGGGGTTATTCTCTGACTCCGGGATGAACTAAATGCCTATTAGACTATACCTGTACTTAAATAGCACTGTTAGCCTCTTACCAGGGAACTGACCCGGCAGTACAGAAGTCTTTGCAGAACACAAACACCTTGCTAGGATGTAATTGATACCCCAGCCTATAAGTTCTTCCTATAAAGGATAATCCCTTTACATCTTCATTTTGCTTGGGTTTTGAGAAGTCAAGGTGATATATGTAAAAATGGAGGTTTGAATTCAGCGGAAAATATGTTGAATGTTTCCAATTGTCTGCCACTCGTGAATAACATACACTTTAACTAAAATCTGCTTTTAATTGAATTGCATTGTCAATGTATTCTCTGAGAGGCAGATCGTCAGAAACAGCCCATGCACATTAGAAAAAAAAACACTGAAATTAGAGCAATAGCGAGCGTTTCGAAACTGGCATTGATGTGCTCTGCATGCTGGCAAAGATCAGTCATTTCTTAAACGAATACCAAGGCAGACGTATGACGCCTATTGACAGACCGCCCGTGCAGTCTTCTTCTGTACTGCCCGCCTCTCTCTTCCATTCGTAATCACTGAAGAAAGTGGGGAGCTGATATTTAAGAGGGGACGCAGAATATGTGAATGACATCAAATGGATTTTAAAATAAAGGTCAGCAGTCATTTCTGAAATGCATGGCAAACTTAGCTGACTTAGCAGCACGGGATTCCATTGTTCCTCATTGATCGCTAGAGGCAGAAAGTGAATCAGAGACAATATTGCTCAGCAATATGGCAGCATCTCCATCGCCTGATCATAGCGGTAGCGGGCTTAGTAACCAAACATTCCTTTTTGTCATTGCTTTTCATTGTCAGGTCCGGACCGTTATCCACTTATTTCAGTTAATTTCCTTTTTCTCCGTGTTCGACTGGGCTCCTTGATTACGGTACCTGATTCGAACTGGCAACATAAAAAAACTCCAGCTTACATCTACTCGCTGCTGGTTCATCAACTCAGCCAGGGCGGCGATGAATGTTCCGTGCTGCCAAGAATAAGGGACTGTCTTCAGGAGCTTCTCTGTGTCAAGATTTGCCTTGCCTGTTGCTTGTTTGTGTGGTTTTGTGTCCAACTGTGTGTTGCCGGCCGTTTTGCCGCTGCTCCGAGCCGGGATGAGAGTGCTCTGTTGTTGTTGCTTTTTTTTTGATGGCTTCGTGTTCGAATCTAAGTCAATGCCTCTAGTCCCAGTCTAAGTCAAGGCCTCGGACCCCAGTCTCAGTCAAGGCTCCACGTCCCAGTCTCAGTCAAGGCCTCGAGTCCCAGTACAAGTCAAGGCCTCGAGTCCCAGTCTAAGTCAAGGCCTCGGGCCCCAGTCTCAGTCAAGGCTCCACGACCCAGTCTCAGTCAAGGCCTCGAGTCCCAGTCGAAGTCAAGGCCTCGAGTCCCAGTCCAAGTCAAGGCCTCGAGTCCCAGTCCAAGTCAAGGCCTCGAGTCCAATTCCAAGTCAAGGCCTCCAGTTCCAGTCCAATTCAAGGCCTCGAGTCCAAGTCCAAGTCAAGGCCTCGAATCCGTCAAAGTCAAGGCCTCGAGTCCCAGTCCAAGACAAGGCCACGAGTCCCAGTCTCAGTCAAGGATTCGTGTCCAGTTAAGGCCTGGAGTTCCATTCCAAATCAAGGCCTCGAGTCCCAGTCCAAGTCAAGGCCTCCAGTTCCAGTCCAATTCAAGGCCTCGAGTCCAAGTCCAAGTCAAGGCTCGAATCCGTCAAAGTCAAGGCCTCCAGTTCCAGTCCAATTCAAGGCCTCGAGTCCCAGTCCAAGTCAAGGCCTCGAGTCCCAGTCTCAGTCAAGGATTCGTGTCCAGTTAAGGCCTGGAGTACCATTCCAAATCAAGGCCTCGAGTCCAATTCGAAGTCAAGGTCTCCAGTTCCAGTCCAAGTCAAGGCTTCGAGTCCCAGTCCAAGTCAAGGCCTCGGGTGCCAGTCTCAGTCATGGCTCCACGTCCCAGTCTCAGTCAAGGCCTCGAGTCCCAGTCCAAGTCAAGGCCTCGAGTCCCAGTCCAAGTCAAGGCCTCGAGTTCCAGCCTCAGTCAAGGATTCGTGTCCAGTTAAGGCCTCGAGGACCATTCCAAATCAAGGCCTCGAGTCCAATTCCAAGTCAAGGCCTCCAGTTCCAGTCCAATTCAAGGCCTCGAGTCCAAGTCCAAGTCAAGGCCTCAAATCCGTCAAAGTCAAGACCTCGAGTCCCAGTCCAAGTCAAGGCCTCAAGTCCCAGTCTCAGTCAAGGATTCGTGTCCAGTTAAGGCCTCGAGTACCATTCCAAATCAAGGCATCGAGTCCAATTCCAAGTCAAGGCCTCCAGTTCCAGTCCAATTCAAGGCCTCGAGTCCAAGTCCGACAAGGCCTCGAATCCGTCAAAGTCAAGGCGTCGAGTCCCAGTCCAAGTCAAGGCCTCGAGTCCCAGTATAAGTCAAGGCCTCGAGTCCAAGTCCAAGTCAAGGCTCGAATCCGTCAAAGTCAAGGCGTCGAGTCCCAGTCCAAGTCAAGTCCTCGAGTCCCAGTCTCAGTCAAGGATTTGTGTCCAGTTAAGGCCTCGAGTACCATTCCAAATCAAGGCCTCGAGTCCAAGTCCAAGTCAAGGCCTCCAGTTCCAGTCCAATTCAAGGCCTCGAATCCGTCAAAGTCAAAGCCTCGAGTACCAGTCCATGTCAAGGCTCCACGTACCAGTCCAATTCAAGGCCTCGAGTCCCAGTCCAAGTTAAGGCTCCGAGTCCTGTCAGTGCTTCGTGTCCAGTCAAGTCACTGCCGGCCGTTTGCCGCTTCATGAGCGTCTCCATGTCAAGATACCAATTGTCTGTTGTTGTTTGGTTTCGATCGTCTCGTTTCCAGTTGAGTAGATCCGGCTGTTTACCGCTACTCCTAGTTGGGAATCCTGTCTCTTCGTGTCCCAGTCCAAGTCCAGTCTCTGTGATCAAGTCTAATCTAAGTGCTGGCTTAGACCGAGTCCAGGTCAAGACCAAGTCAGTTTCCGTACCTGTGTCCTGCACTTGGGTGCGCTTCCCTGTCGTCCCACTGTAACATCCACATCATCTCTGTCCAATTATATCTGACATATCCCATTAACACGATTGGTGAAGTAATTATGAATTAATACAGGCTCTTTAGATTGACACATGCACACACCAATGGAAGCTAGGTATGTTGCCTGTCTTTGACGAGGGTTGGTTTGTGGATTGTTGATAGATGACGGGTGTGTGCACAGTCGCTCCACCACACCAGTCACAACCGGCGAGCGTGATATTGTCGGAAGATCAGCGAACATGCTTATTTACGGCAATATACGGTGGCTCGCCGGCCAACAGTTCAATGGGGAGTCTGTAGAGTGAGTGACATGAAACTGCGAAAGCGTTTCCCTTTCATGGACCCGTCTGCCCTGTTCAGCAAATGAATCGTAATCTCAACCCCCTCCCACCCTCGGCTGGAGAATATTTCTTATGGAAATACATAAATATTTTATTGGTTCAAACTTCAATCCTTTTTCAGCTAAATTTCACATGATGTTCTTATCTTAACGTAGCACTGAAACACAGTAAAGGAAACAAATTTATTGGAAAATCACTACTTCATGTTATGTTGTTCGCCCCTAAGTTTCAGCTCCAGTTCATATCTCCTCCCCTATATTTCACACCAGCCGTGTTGTAAAGGAATATCTATAAACTTCACACCCCAATCAGCAGTCATTTTACTGAACATAAACATTGAAAATTAATTGCAAACGCTTGTTTCAGCCTTGAGGAAAGTGTGGTAGTGAGGAGCAAAAGAGTATGTGGGGAGGGAGAGAGAGATGAGAAGCAGGGGAGGGTGTCACATCGTAGACAGGGCAAGAGAGATAAACGGGGGAGTTTGAAAGTCAGCGGGAGAGAGAGAATTAGACGGCAATTTACCAATTTCATGTTCACTTTGGGCCACGTTTTCCTCATAGTGTTTTCTTGACCATCAGAATATTTCACCCCAGCGAGAAATCAAAGCGGATCTTTAAGTCCCTTCATCTAAACTCTGAATCCGGAGGGCTCGTAAGTATTGTCACCGTTCGGACGGAGCAGGAGAAATTGTTCATGAGTTTACACATGGCCGTTCAACAGAGGGAGCGAGCGAGGGCGCTATGGTATACTCATTAATGCTTCTTCTCCCAGTTTTGTCAATTATAAAGACAATTAACAAGAGGTTTGTGCTATTAATTCTTAAAATTCCAAAGTTACTGCTGATTTGGTTTCAGGAATTCTGCTCAGTGCGATAAATCTTCGACAGTCTAGCTGAAGGAAGTACGTGGGTGAACGAAGTGCGGTGCTCCGTATCCAGACAGCTGTCGAACCCACCGACATCAATCTCTCTGTTGCTACTCCAAATCTAGTGTTAATTACTCGGTTGCAAAGTAACTGTCAGGAACAGGGACCCAAACGCAGGACGCAGACACTGAAGTACTAGGGGGAGGACAGGATGGGGATGCCATGGCATTTAAGGGTTACTGCAGGCGGGGCTGGATCCAAGAGTTCAGTCGAGGCAGGCAGTTCCCACAGTTCGGGGCAGGCAGGCAGGCAGGCCGATCCCACAGTTCGGGGCAGGCAGGCAGGCAGATCTCACAGTTCGGGGCAGGCAGGCAGGCAGGCCGATCCCACAGTTCGGGGAAGGCAGGCAGGCAAACCGATCCCACAGTTCGGGGCAGGCAGGCAGGCAGACCGATCCCACAGTTCGGGGCAGGTAGGCAGGCAGATTCCTCATGGCGGGCCGCATGCATCTCGGGCAGGGCCGCCTCCCAGGCGGAAAACACAGAGGCCTGGGCCAGTCGCGGCCACCTGGGCATGTGCGGGGCACATCCTTGAGGGAACAATAGGTGGAAAAGTTAGGCAGGCAGATCCCACAGTTCGGGGCAGGCAGGAGGATCCCTGAGTTCAGGCAGGCAGACAGGCCCAGGTGGCTAGATAGACTGGCGGAGAGTCCTCCCTGGGCTGGCAGCATATATCCTGGGCAGGGCTGCCTCCCAGGTGGAAACGCCGGGGCCTGGGCACCACGCGGACCCCTAGGTCCGTGCAGGGCACAATCCCAGAGTTCGGGCGGACGAGGAGGTCGGGGCAGAAACCATGCCGGGCAGCGGCAGTCCGGCCGGGCCTTGCCGACGGAGGCAATGGATAGGAACGGGCAGAACCACCGCCGGGCAGCCGCGGGTCGGCCGCTTCCGCCCGACGTCGGCAAGGGGTAGGAACGGGTATAGGTCCAGGGTGACCAGCACAACAGCCCTTCTAAAATGAAAATTTGGAAAAGCCGGCAGACAGCGCGACTGAGCGAGCAAAACAAACGAACAGAGAAACGGAACCAGTTCATGGGAAAAAAGGTGGGGGGAGAGGACCAACCTGGCAGCACGGGTACGGGACAGACTATCATGATGAGGAGTAGATCTGAGCCCGGGCTGGATAACAGAATGTAGAGCAGAGATCGGAGCCAGCGGAGAAAAAAAAGAAAACGGGCGTTTTCCGTCCCACGGCCCCTTATAAACACCAGCTAGCCGAATTGGCCAAAGGTGTGCCTCCTTCATCCAGAATGATCATAACAGGCTCAAAGGGTCCGGGAGGGACAGCTGCAAGACCCGGAGCCCGGAGCACGCGGACTAGATCGAGACCCGAAACGTGGTTTCCGGACCGGACCCTGACAGGATGAGGTCGATGTAGAGTGGGCCTGTGGGCTGGACAGTGCGGCGATTGGGGAGGAGGAGGTGCTGGATCTTCTTAGAGACGTTGAGATTGGTGGATCCCCAGGGCCGGATGTGATACACCGCAGGTTGTTGTGGGGGTTGAGAGGGGAGATCGCGGGAGCATTGGTTATGATCTTTGGGTCCTCCTTGGCTGCAGGGGAAGGACCAGAGGACTGGAGCATGGCAAGTGTAGTTCCCTTGTTTATAGAAGGTGGTGGGGAGAAGCCTGGGAACTGTAGACAGATGGATCTTGCGTCTGTGGTCTGCAAACTACTGGAGGGGATTCTTGAGGATGGGATCTACGAGAATATGAAGGTGCAGTCTATTCATGGGTGGTCGGCATGGCTTTGTGGAGGGAGGTTTTTTGAAGAGATGACGAGGGAGGCTATGTGGGCGAGGCAGTGGGTGTGGTCTGCATGGACTTTGGCAAAGCATTTGACAATTTGTCCCTCATGAGAGTCTCATCTGTGGAGTCATGGGTTTGGGATAATTGGAAACTTGGCTCTTTGGATAGGGGGTTGGATTGAGGGAAGAAGGCAGAGGGTGGTTGTGGGGTGGAAGGTGTTCTGCCTGGAGTTCCGTGACTGGTGGGGTGACTCATAGATCTGTCCTGGGATCCCTGCTATTTGCGATTTTTTTTGGGTGACCTGCATGTGGAGGTGGAAGGATGGGTGAGCGATGTTGCTGATGACACGAAGATTGGAGGAGTTGTGGATGGAGCTGTAGGTGGTCGACGGTTACGAGAGGATGTGGACGGGCAGCAGAGTTGGGCAGAAGGATGGCGGATGGAGTTCAATCCCGACAAGTGTGAGGTGATGCATTTTGGAAGGACAGACCAGAAAACTGAGTACAGGATTAATGGTGAGTTACTTAGGAGTGTGTATGAACAAAAGGATCTTGGGTTTCAAATCCACACGTCCCTCAAGGTCGCTGCACAGGTTGACAAGGTAGTTAAGAGGGCCTATTGGATGCTAGGCTTCATTAACCCCCCTCAAACCCCCCGTTTGAGGTCAAGAGTGGAAAGGTCTTGTTGCTACTCTACAAATCTCTGGTGAGAGCGCACTTAGATTATTGCGTTCAATTCTGGTCATATCATTATCGGAAGGATGCGGATGCTATGGAGAGGGTGCAGAGGAGATTTGCCGAGAGGTTGTCTGGATTGGAGAACAAGTCGTGTGGAGCGGGACTGGCGGAGCTGGGACTTTTCTCTTTGGAGATTGGAAGAATGGGAGGGGACCTGATGGAGGTTTGCAGGATTGTGAGAGGCATGGATGGGTTCGATGTCCAGTGCCTGTTTCTCAGGGCAGCAGTGGCAATCACTAGACGGAATGGTTACGGGCTTGGGAGGGGGTAGTTTTGGGAGAGACATCAGTGGTAAGTTTTTTACACAGAGTGTTGTGAGTGCCTGGAATGACTTGACTGGGATGGTGCTGGAGGTTAAAACATTGTGGGTGTTTAGGAGAGTCTTGGACAGGCACAGGGATGAATGAAAAATGGAGGGTTATGGGGTAGTGTGCGTTTAGTACGTCTTTAAAGGACTATATGCGTCATGGAGGGAGGGAAAAGGGCCTGTACTGTGCCGTAGAGTTCTATCGTTCTATGGTTCACAAAAATAAATTAAAAATATTTCACGTCGTTTTCCTGTTCCTGATAGAGATGGACACCCTGTAGTAGTACATCATCCCACACCGGCAGTCTACCTCAAGATAATAGATAACCTGTTATACTTTGTTCAGACCACTTCAGCTTCTGAAGTCCCAATAAAATACAAATAGAGAACAGTGAATGGGAGCAAATTTGCTGAAATTTAAAATCATGGTCTCACACGGCAGGGACGTCAGATCCAAATGCGGACAAATGGGGAAAAAAACGAAAGACGAAACAGCATTGCACCCCGACAAAGGAATTGCGATCATCCAGAGCAATGCGGAAGATGCTTTCAGCACCTTTTGCGTAGAGCACCGCCGGCTTATAGAGCGACTCACGCACAAAACGAGAAAAACAAAAATAAAAACTCGCCTCACTGAACGGCGCACATTTCAAAGCCCCCGTTATCTCCAACCATAACCCAAACACTGCTGCCACAGAAAACCATTACATTAGCAGTGCTTCTACAGACAGTCCAGGGTGTTTTGGGTATGCACCCAAGGTGTTCTCCGAATGATAAATACAACCAATAGGTATAAATAAAACTTAAAGGGGCAAACTGAATGAAATTTTGTTCGCGCTTGTGCTTGCGTCTGATTGTCTTTCCGTTGCAGGACCAAGTAAGTAGATTAAAGGAGGATGAAAAGCAGTAACATTAAAGTTGATCAAGGATTCAGGCGAGAGATTTCCTTGTAAAGATAAAGATGAAAACCAGATAAGTAAATTGAAGGAAGATGAAAGTAATGATAGTAAAATAGCAGGGTGTTACACATGTCTCCAGCACCGTGGGTGAAAAAGCGTATGTGGGTATGCAACATTTCAGTCTGGCTTTGATCCACGACAATAATAAAACATCACAGAACATGATACAAAAATGCATGGTCTCAGATGGAACACGATAGTAGATATTGTACAATTGTTTGGGCCAAAGAATATGAAAATCTCACAGCCCAGCATTATTAGTGACCTCCGCCTAATAAACCGTGACATTGATACTTCAATCTCATAGCGCCAAATAATATACGAGACTCAGAATAGAAATGAAAAACATCCAGTATATCAGGGCCTTGCCCCATTGTACTTGCAACACCGCACAGAAATATGCTTTAGCTTAACGGATGCAGAGTCTATTTCAACAGTACAATGACATTCTTTATTTTCTCAGTTTACAATGCCCAATGCAATCTTAAAACCGGAAAATATAGTGATTAAAGAAAGGAGAAAATCCCCGCACAAGAACCAACCGCACAGGGACACGACTCATACAAATAGCAGTTCAGCTGCAATTTTAAAATCCTAAAACGTGAGGAAATTCCTCACAATGATGACGCCCTGGTGATAATATCGCAACGCTGAACCAAATTCTTCTCGGCACGAGACACAGCCTGGTTACTCATCAAACCGTAGAAAGAAATACGTCAGCAAACTATATGAAATTCAAAACCACAGCTTTGTAAATCGGGATGACTGGATGATATCCTAAACTGCCAAACTATTGAAAACAAATTTAATATTGACACTTCTGTCAGAGAAAACACTCTGCAGTAACACAGTGCCGAATGCAGATAATCTATGTCTGAAATATATCCGAATGACAGAGAATAGAAGAACCTTACAATGCCAACAACAGCTTCTATGTGTAATCTCCCGATATTTCCACGTCATTCAGCCTTCTGAACCTAGAATAATCCAGGAATAACACATCTCAGCATAACCAGATGAGTTCAAATAGTGGATCTGCCTGATCTATACAAATCAATGAATGAGGGAATTCCTCCCAGAGTAGCAGAACAGGACGGCCCTTTCAAATAGATGAGAATAACCTGAACTTGACGATATGGCAACGAATAACTTGAAGCATCCGCAATTACATCAAGGCCTCAGGCTGATAGTTCTGCGCAAAAGTACCGAGTGTTACGACACAGGATTTAAAACAAAGCGAAGCAATTAATTGTACTGAATAAATCGGTCATATATGTTCATCACCCTATCCCGTACTCAAACCTTTCCAGAAAAGTCGACATCTCACATGCATGACGATTGTGGAATCATACACTGCGCTGAGATCCTGAAGCGTAAACGGAACCTATTTCCAAGAGATTTCAAATGTAAATTTATTCTGCCCCATTTTGACGGGCTCCTGGAATAATAGAGAGCTTTGGGTAACCATAGCTGATATCACAGAATTGTGGGCCGAAGGGCCTGTACTGTACTGTAGACTTTCTGTGTTTCAGTGTTTCTATTTTCCACAGTCATGCCGCATCATACATATCTCCATTCTTTACTGAGAACTGGTCCCATTTCCCTTGCCGTTCCCTTGGCTAACACAGAAAGTGATCCCATCAGCATTTTAGAGATACTCAGCGCAATTGTCCAAGACCAGTCCGGCCACTTAAATGCTGCGGAAACACATACCCCCCACAAGAGCATCAGAATGACTGAGGGACTGATGGCAGCATTCCGGAGGAAGAATTCAGCAGAACACAACGACCCTCGTTTATGGCTCAGCAGTGGACACGGAGAGCAGAGTCAAATTCTCGGGCGACAATATCTCCGAGGATCCAGCACAGCTGCAGCACAGTAACGCAGTCGCGGTAGCATGTCAGCGGTTCGACAGCATTAGTTGCTTCATTAAATACAGTATATCGCGGATGTCCGAAAAATAGTGAAGCTCCCTCGACACTGTCACTTCACACACTCCCACGGGGTCAGACACAGAGTGCAGCTCCATCAGCACCGTCCCATCGCAATCCATGAAAAATTATGAAACACATATTACAGACCAGCTTGACGCTGTCATTAGAAAGTCGAAATGTTTATTACATTGTTTATGAATAGGACATCGCTGGAATGAATTGATGTTCTGGTGCCCACAGTGCAATGTATAACAGAAACGCGAAACATAAGAGTGCAGAGATACACAGTGAAGGGAGCAATTTAGAGTTGCTGAGAGAATTATATTCACATAAATGTCGCTGGAACATGAAATGCGCTGCCTCTGCGAGGTTTGCTCCTTTCAAATTATGAATTTATTCACGTCCTTATTAAATTAATTAATTTCAATATTTTATTTAATTTCATTCAACATTTAAGAAGTTGCGTTTTCAAGCCATAGAAAGTTACAGATCAGGCGCTGCTTAATTGACTCTGTCCGGATGTACAACAAATAGCGTGCAGTATTAAGTCGGGCCGAACTGTCTGTTTACCAAATTACTCGATTATACAGGATGTACTGCTCCACACAAACGTCATCATTCGTAAGGGCTCTGTCCATTGCACAATTTTAACGTCATCAACTGCAGAAGACTCCTGATCTAAAAATAGAGCAGGGAGTACAGAATCTATTTTAATTTTTTACTAGGTTTACTTGATTTACTTCATTTGAGGAACAGCTGGAAATAATGAGAAAAAATATACGCCAGCTCACACTGAATCAGAGATTCGCAGGTACTGGACAGAGGCGACACACTTAATGCTCGAGCAGAGACTGACAGATACAGAATGAAACCCACACTGTCACACTTTAGCAGTGACTGACATGTACAGAATGAATTCACTGAACCAGAGAGTGACACCGACAGAACCCCACACTCTCAGTCCATACAAGGGGCTGATATCTACAAAATGAACCGTGCACTCTGACGTTGCACCGAAGACCGATGTGTACAGAATTACCCACCCCTCTTCACACTCTGCCCGCGACATTTTCATTCATGTTGCAGCTGTTGCATTCTTTCTGCAACACAGCCATGCAACCCTTTCAATGTATTTTCTGTTTTTTTTTCAAGTCCCTGAATCTATTTGCAATCTCAACCGTAAAATATCTTGTTTAATTCCATCAGTGACATTCTCTGTAATGCCATCAGAGAGGAAAGTATGAACAGGGACATCGGCAAATCGTTTAATACACGAATTGGCGAGAGATATGAGCGTGTGTGTGTGTGTGTGTGAGAGAGAGAGAGAGAGAGAGAGAGAGAGAGAGAGAGAGAGAGAGAGAGAGAGAGAGAGAGATGGATGAATTGAGTGTGTGAGTGTGAGAGGGTGTGCGTGTGCTAGCGGAAAATGGAGAAAATATGTGTGTGTGTGTGTGTGTGTGTGTGTGTGTGTGTGTGTGTGTGTGTGTGTGTGTGTGTGTGTGTGTGTGTGTGTGTGTGTGTGTGTGTGTGTGTGTGGTGGAAATGGTTTCTAATTTGAATTGATTTAATGTGTAACCTGGTTTGGCTGTCCAGCGGCTATTTACACCAGGGCACTGCGGAGCTAATGCCAAGTCCACCGGTGTTTTATGTTAAAGCAGGAGATGAAGACATCTTTTTTATGGAGTTGAACTTACAAATGATAAAAAATATCATGCCGGTATTAACACCAGAGACAATCGTGTACTTGGTTGTGCTCGTTACACACAGAAGAGTAAATGACAGCCTTATCAGCCCAATATATTCCTACAGAGAATTGAACACTACAGTATTTCAGCATGTAACCGTTCCTCAAGTGGATTCAATAGCGGCTGTCTGGGTTACCGTACCGTTTTAAAATCCACGGCTGGAATCGGAAATTTTATTCATATGATTTAAAAGATATATACAATGCATTCCTACACACAAACACTCATTTAGTCACACATACACGCATACGTATACATACACACATACACACACATAAAGACAGACAGACACACAGGCACACACACACACACACACACACACACACACACACACACACACACACACATACACACACACACACACACACACACACACATAAACACGCTCACACATAGAATTTCAGATAGTATAGATGTGGATAAGATTGCTTAAGAGCTGAAGGAAAATGTGGACAACTCTGGACTTCAAGGTGTAGAAAATAAATATTTTACAGGGGAGACTAATCAAAATTAAATAAACATCTATTTGGTCCAGGGCTGATGGGGAACTGGACAGAGCGTCTGTGAACACAGCAGGTACGATTTCTATCCGTTGTCACATACGGGGATCGGGTGGGGTGTGTTGGTTCCCTGAGCTGTTACGCCAGCTTTTCAGCAATTCACCAGCAGCCCATTGTTGCCATTACTCCAAATGTGAAACTTAAGCCTGCCTTATAATCCTGCACCCAAAGACTCAGTGCAGCACAGAAAATAGGTTGTCACTATTTTTCTATGAAACATAGATGGCGCGACACAGACGTTTGAATCTATCAGAAGAAAATTGTAATTCATGTGATATTATTGACGGGAGGGACATCCCTCGAATAAACTCCTACCCTGGGGCACATTTAGAAACGGATAACAGAATCGGCAGACGTAAGAGTGCAGAGATACACGGTGAAGGGAGCAATTTAGAAATTTTTGGGGATATGTATGCATATAAATGCTACTGGAACGTGAACCGTGCTGCCGCTGTGTGTTTTATTTCTACAATGTTATGAATGTATTTACGCACTTAGTTATTTAAATTATAATTTTAAATTTTCAGAGACTGACAGATACAGAATGAATCCCACACTCTCACACTGTAGCAGACAGACAGATACAGAATGAAACCCACACTCTCACACTGTAGCAGACAGACAGATACAGAATGAAACCCACACTCTCACACTGTAGCAGAGACTGACAGATACAGAATGAAACCCACACTCTCACACTGTAGCAGAGACTGACAGAAACAGAATGAAACCCACACTCTCACACTGTAGCAGAGACTGACAATACAGAATAAAAAGCATACTCTCACACTGAAGCAGAGACGGACAGATACAGAATGAATTCCACACTCTCAGAGTTTAACAATGACTGGTATAGAACCATTGAACCACATGACATTATAGCACAGAAACAGGCCTTTATGCCCTTCTTGCAACTGCCGAACCTTTTTTTTTGCCTAGTCACACTGATTTGCGCCTGGGCCATATCCCTCCAAACCCCTCTCATTCATGTATATGTCCAAATGTTTCTTAAATGTTGAAAGTGAGCACGCATTCACCACTTCTTCTGGCAGCTCATTCCCCCCTCCCACCACTCTCTGTGTGAAGAAGCCCCCCCCCCCATTGTTCCCTTTAAACGTTTCCCCATTCACCTTTAACGCATGACCTCTGTTTTATTTTTCTCCCCTGGCCTCAGTGGAAAAAGCCTGCTTGCATTCACTCTATCTGTACCCAGCATAATTTTATACACCTCTGTCAAATCACCACTCATTCTCCTACGCTCCAGGGAAAAAAATAGTCCTTACCTTTTCAACCTTTCTCTGTAACTCAGTTTCTCAAGTCCTGGCAACATCCTTTTAAACATTCTCTGCACGCTTTCAACCTTATTAATATCCTTCTTGTAATTAGGTGACCAAAACTGCACACAGTACTCCAAATTTGGTCTCACCAATGTCTTATACAACCTCATAATTACATTCCAACTCTGACACTCATTAATTTGATTTATAAAGGCCAATATTCCACATGCTCTCTTGACAACCCTATCTACTTGTGGCGCCATTTTTAGGGAATTATGTATCTGTATTCTCAGATTCGACTGTTCTACTGCACTCCTCTCTGTCCTGCCACTTAACTTGTATGTTCTACCTCGGTTTGATCTTCCGAAGTGCAATACCTCACACTTGTCCGCATTAAACTCCATCTGCCACTTTTCTGTCCATTCCTCCAACTGGTCCAAGTCCCTCTGCAAGCTTTGAAAACATTCCTCACTGTCCACTACACCTCCAGTCTTTGTATCATCGGCAAATTTGCTGATCCAATTTCCCACATTGTCATCCAGATCATTGATATAGATGACAAATAACAATGGACCCAGCACTGACTAGTGGCACACCACTAGTCACAGGCCTCCACTCAGAGTAGCAATCCTCCACTACCACTCTCTGGTTTCTTCCATTGAGCCAATGTCTAATCCAATTTACTACCTCTCCATTTATACCTAGCGACTCAATCTTCCTAACTAATCTCCCATGCCCCACCTTGTCAAAGGCCTTACTGGTACACGTATACAACATCCACTGCCTTCCCTTTATCCACTTTTTTGCTAACTTCCTCGAAAAACTCTAATAGACTGGTTAAACATGATCTACCACGCACAACGCCATGCTGACTGTTTCTATTAAGTCTCTGTCTAATCAAATAATTGTAGATCCTATCCCTTAGTATTTTTTCCAATAATTTACCTACTACCGATGTCAAACATACCAGCCTATAACTTCCCGGCTTTCTTTTTTAGCCTTTTTTAAACAACGGAACTAGATGAGCTATCCTCCAATCCTCCGGCAACTGACACGTGGATATCAGGATTTTAAATATTTATGCGAGGGCCCCTGAAATTTCAACACTCGTCTCCGTCAAGGTCCGAGGGAATACCTTGTCAGGTCCTGGGGATTTATCTACTCTGATTTGCCACAAGTCAGCAAGCACATCCTCCTCTTTAATCTGTATAATTTCCATGACCTCCCTACTGGTTTGCATTGTTTCCATAGACTCCATAAAAGTTTCCTTAGTAAATACAGATGCAAAAAACCCACATAATATCTCTCCCATTTGTTTTGGTTCCGTACATAGCCGACCACTCTGATCTTCAAGAGGATTAACTTTCTCCCTGACTAGTCTTTTGCTCTTAACATACCTGCAGAAGCTCTTAGGGTTATCCTTCAGCCTGACTGCCAAAGCAACCTCATGTCTTTTTTTTTTGCCCTCCTGATTTCTTTCTTAAGTATTTTCGTACTCTCTTATACTCCGCAAGCATCTTGTTTCCTCCTTATCGCCTATATATTTTATGCTTCTCTCTCTCTTCTAATTCTTATCAGAGTTCCAATATCCCTCGAGAACCAAGTTTCCTTATTCTTATTCGTTTTGCCTTTAACGTAGAAACAATGGCCGCTACGACGATGGTCGCTGTATATGGCGTTCTTCCTTTTCAACCTTGGCGCGCTACGTCCCGCGCCTGCACAGTACAGCCTCTTTTTCCCGATCAGTTAAAGAAAAGAAAAACGACCTGCCTTCCGCGTTGCTTTCACTCCCAGCCCCTTACTACGATTGAAAAAGTACGATGTACAAAATGAAATGCACACTCTTAATCTGAACCAGAGAGTGAGATCTTAAGAACCTCACCCCCACTCTCAGACTGTACCAGGGACTGATATCTACGAAATGAACCCCGCATTCCTACAGTGCACCGCAGACCGGTGAGTGCAGAATGAGCCACCCCTCGCACCCTGTGCCCTCGACCAGCAGTTGGAGAATGAAGCACACGCTCTCATATTATCCGATTGAATGTCTCCCGATTGTCGATTGTCCCTCCTCTGCTGTCGCTCTCTCTCTCTCACTAATTCTGCATTTCATGTGAACTGAATATCAACGCTCTCTTCATTTTCACCTTGAAACGTATTGCATGATTCATCCTTTGCTATCCGGCAGATTCTGCTATTGCTCTCTGTTAACTCAATTTACTGTTTTTTGTGTCATTCTGCTACGAATATCTTTTGTATCGGCAACTTTGCACTGCGGCTGTTTCAATGACACTATTGTTTCTCCTCTCCCGTCATCATCGCGTTGACTCAACCGTACAGTACTTTGTTTAACGCGGTCGGAGTGGGACGGGAAAGAATGGACAGGATGATCGGCAGATAATTTAACACATACACTCGCGTTTATTTGCCTACACCTGTGTGTGTGTGTGTGTGTGTGTGTGTGTGTGTGTGTGTGTGTGTGTGTGTGTGTGTGTTTTAAATGGTTTTTAACATGGTTTTATGTGATGATGTGGCCTTATTTGGCAGTCCTGCGTGCATTTCTGCAGGGCATTGCCTAAGTAATACAAAGGTCGCGGCATTTTTTTGTTAAACCATGACATGAAATCGCAATGCAATCTGTACA
Source organism: Hypanus sabinus (assembly GCF_030144855.1). Classification (NCBI taxonomy): domain Eukaryota; kingdom Metazoa; phylum Chordata; class Chondrichthyes; order Myliobatiformes; family Dasyatidae; genus Hypanus; species Hypanus sabinus. The sequence goes on from NW_026781343.1 coordinate 226,298, forward strand.
TGGCAGAAAATACTCTATTAAATCATGCCGCTATTTACACCAGAGACAAACGTGTTGATGGGTGTGCTCGTAAATCACAGGGCAGAGAATGGGAGTCTGATCAGCCCAATATATTCCGATAGCTAATTGAACGGCACAGTATTTCAGCATCGAACTGATCCCCAGGTGGATTAAACAGCGGACTTGTCGGCAGCACCGTTTTAAAACCCACAGCACGCATAGGAAATGTTATACATATATATTACGTATACGTACACTGTACGTACATACATACACAAACACACAAACACATGCACGCATATACACACATCCACACACACACACACACAGACACACACACACACACACACACACACACACACACACACACACACACACACACACACACACAGACACACACACACACACATACACACACACACACACGCACACAGATACTACAGATGTGGAGAAGATAATTTAAGATGTAGGATACCCTGGACAGATCTGAAGATGAAGGAATCGGAAATAAACATTATACCGGGAAGCTGAACAAAATGACTTAAACATCGATGCCGTCCAGGGCTGACAGAGAACTGCACAGCGTGTCTGTGTGCACAAAGGGTATGTTTTATATTTGGTGGCACGTAGTGGAGCGGGTTGGGATGCATTTGGTGCCTGTGCGGCCAAAGTGCAGCTGCTGAATTTGAAAAAAAAAGAATGACATTAACTGAAAGTTTGCAGGAGGAGACTGAGAGAGTATTCATGTGTCCCCGGATGCAGAGCACACTGATCTATTTGCAGATGAAACAGCAGGCGTGACAGTGAAAATTGCCGGAAATGCTGGACACATCGATTCCGGATTGCTTGTGGAAAGAGAGACACAGAGTAAGTTTGAGTTCGGAAAACCGGAACAGTCGTGACCGCTGCCAATACAACTGTGGAACGGTGTGAATAGAGCCGCTCATTGCTCACTCACTGGTCTCATTGCCCGTTTCGGTCGCATTACACAGAGGGATCTGACTGAGGTAATACCAATGACATTGACGTGATCATGTTACATGCCCACAGCATTTGCACCTGAGACACTACCGGTGATGTAATTAATTTGTTCAATAACAATGGGAGAGTTTGGGACCTTGTCACTGGAGATGGATCTCCTGTATAAATCAGAGCCTGTTGCAGTTCGTCAGTCCAGAATGTCTTGCGAGCTGTGGAATTCAGAGCAAAAGCGTTCACTGTGTCACTCAAATGGGTTATCCAGTAATCTGGCGGATAGAAGACATTTACTACCCGGTTATTTCAGCCGCTGGAATTCCCGGTAAGCCACTGACACACCAGCAAAAGGCAGAAACTGAGAGTTAATTCTGATGTCCTGAAGCGATTCGCTCGGTAATTCTTTCCACAGCGGAAGGCGCTGATAATGTTAATCGCATAGCTTTCGTAGCGGGAGGCGTTGCGTATTGAAGCCTAGATGCTGCCTTTTCGCTGCCTCGATGTCATTAGAAATTGTGAATTGAAATATCTGTAAGGAGGAGACCGGGCTCTATTGCTTCTGAGGGAACCAGTTGTCTTTCTTTCTGTCCACAGGAATTGCATGACTGGGTGAGCAGAGGGAACTGCAGATGTGGATTTCATTTCATTCCTATGCTGTTCAGAGCCAGTTATGCTGATAATGAATGCCCATCCCGTACTGCGGCCGAGGAAGTATTTCAGCAGTTGTCCTCTCGCCGGTTTGAGAATGCACCCAGAATTAAACCATTTACAAAACTCTTGGCAAATCTTGGCAACTCAGTTACGCGGAGAATGCACATTGTCAGTTGCTTCATATAAACTGGGTCCAGTATTCACCCTTCGAGGCAGAAACAAAAACACAAGACCTAATTTGATTCTATCACACTGCGGCTCTATTCCACTTACTAGTCAGGGATTTCTCTGTTCTCTACACTCCCTCTTTCAGTAAACCTAGTGGCGATTGTGATCTTGTCCCGAGGAAAGTGCGGTCTCTCCAAATGTGTCACTCGCTACCTGCTGGGAATGGCAGCGGCCGATCTCCTCGTCGTTGTCTCTGACCCTCTGCTGAAGTGGACGGTTTTGATATATTTTAGATTTTCTTTCCTCTTTTGGACACCCGTTTGCAGGGGAGTTCGTTGCCTGCTTTTAGCCAGCACCGGGGTCTCTGTCTGGCTGACAGTCGCGTTCACCTGTGACAGATTTGTAGCCATTTGTTGTGAAACGCTGAAAACAAAATATTGCACCGAAAGAACTGCGGGTGTGGTTATCGGGGCAGTGAGTGTTCTGGGCTGTTTGGAATGTATCCCTTTTTACTTTACATTAGAGCCTTCGGAGATAATTAACGGAGTTTTCTATGGCTGTTTTACCAAAGAGAGTTTTTATACGTCCCCCTCGTGGGCCGCATTTGAGACGATTCATCGCATTTTCATGCCGGGTCTCCCGTTTGTTCTGATTTTATTGTTCAATGCTCTGACAGTGAGACGGATCTTTTCCGCCAATAGAGTCCGGATGGGGCTCCGGGGCCGCAGCAAGGGAAAGATTGACAAGGACCCGGAGATGGAGAACCGAAGGAAATCGGTCGTTTTACTGTTCAGCATAACCGGTAGTTTTATATTTCTGTGGTTGACACGACTGGTGTTCGATATCTATCGATGGATTGCAAACATCAATCGTTACACGGATTCGATTTATATCACAGAATCCACGGCGACGATGCTGCAGATCCTCAGTTCCAGCACCAACACATGTATTTACGCCGTGACTCAGAGCAAGTTCAGAGAGGAGCTGAAAAACGCGGTGAAATACCCGCTGAAACTGTTAAACACATTCGTTAAATCATTGAGCGACCAGCTTATTTCTGCAGTAGAATTAAGCCAAGGGCCATGTTTCCTCCATAAGCTATCCACTTGCCTATATGTACTGCCGATATATATATACACGGCTGACAACCGAGCGATTGATATAGTGGTAATATATTTTCCTCGCTGTCTACCACGTACAGATAAAAATTGTCCTTCCTCAGATTCCTCTCAAGTAGGTAATTCACCCAGACCTTGTACAACACTTGAACAACCAGGGACGGTCCAGTAAGGTCCCGCCCGTTTTATTTTCATTCTCTCCATGAGATTTCATTCTTGGTTCTGGTGATGCTGGCAGCGTTTCACTCAGGGATTGTTCAGTCAGGATGGATCCACTCCCTTTTCTCCACCATGTCCGCTGCTTGTTACTCTTCCTTTTAGTGCTCACTGTGTTTTACTCCCAAACACTCTCTCAATGCCCTCGATTCCACCAGAACCTCCCGCAATTCTCTTCTCCTCCGCCAAACACCAGTTTAGATTGGTCAGTTTCACCGTAAGAGGAAATATTAGCGGATTGAAGCATACCGTGTTTTTTTTTCCAGCTCCGGCTCCGTCTCTAGAATGCTCCTTTTTTGTCCGTGCGCATCTTTTCCCTCGATCGCATCTCAAGGTCCTGTGTTTCCTTACATCAAATTCTGTTCTCTGTCTCTCTCTCAATCTACAAGTCCAGTCCCGATCTGACAGAAACCAGAAACCAGTCTCACTGCAGTACTTCGTAAAAATTATTTACACTGATAACAAAAAAGTAGGCAGAAATATAAAGAACTTCTGGAGCAACGGAAAAAAAAATGTCGGCCTTTTGTTTGTTCGCGCTTCTCTCTCTCTCTCTCTCTCTCTCTCTCTCTCTCTCTCTCTCTCTCTCTCTCTCTCTTCTCTCTCTCGCTCTCTGTTTTTCTGTCTTTCTCTGAACCTTCTCTGAAACTAATTAAGCTCTCCGTAATCTTAAATCGATATAAAAAAAACACTAGCAACCCGAATTAAAATCAGTACTTACTGGAAACACTCAGCTGATAAGGAAGGTTTGGTTAAAATTTTAATTATTAATTGAGGCATCTGTGCTTACCATTCATCGCTGTATGTTACCGTATTCTCCTTAATAAAGTAAATACTTAGTGTCTGTATAATCATTCAACACTGTATCTTTCACATTGATTATCTGATGCGCCAAGCCACAAATAGAAATATCGCAGAATTACTTTCGGAGCTGTGGTACAGCTTTCTGACCGATCATTACTCTCTCTGTTGCAGTTCCAGTTCCGTCTCACTGATATCTGTCCAGCAACCGATCAGCGTTATGCAACACCGGTGATTACTCTGGACCTGGGTTTGACCCATATAATCGGTAACACGACCTGTAGCGTTTCGACCGCAGAATAGATTTACGTCAGTTTTTAGTAACTCAATTCTTTGTCCTAAATAATATCTCCGATGATATGTAAGGATTATGCCCATCTCCGGCCACCCCGTGAACACAATAACAGTCTGAATCCCACGATACTTCATTCCAGTCTTGGTCACTTGCACACCCAATCAGATTGAGTGGCTTAATAACTACGCCATCACTGTCTGGCATGATTAAATGAGAAACTATTGCATTCCGGAGATGTTAATGACCAGGGATTAACTTTGTTGTCTGAAAACAGCACATGTCCTTCTGTTGTTGACTGTTGTTCTGTTGTTGGCGACATATCTTAGACAAACAGGCACAACTTTTACACCTGATTTTAATTATAGAGTATATTATACATTGGGTCGTCTGAGGCCCCCAGGCCGTTGTGATACATTGCCACTAGCAAACCCTTGCTGAACATTGACGAATAATTGGAAATGATCTGGATAGTCAGATATGCCCAAAGCAGGGGAGGCTGACAAAGCGGTGTTGAGAGCATTAAAGGCTGTGTTCATTTCCTGAGTTCACTGTATTCCGGCGGACATGCTCGGTAATGAGGCTTGTCGAAGAGGAGCCTCCATCATTCGATATTCAGAAATCCAATGACTACAGTAATCGACCGTTCCAAAACGGGCAGCATTTCAGTTCGGGTGCGGGGAGGTGGCTCATTAATAAAAGCAGCAACTTGTTCTTCGGAAAGAGGTTCAGTTCCTTTAGAAACCATGTGTCCCAAATACTGTAGAACGGGCAGAAAAAGCTGATGTTTATTGAGGGATACATTTTGTCCATTTTCAGCATGGTTTGTGCATAAAGCAACAAAGTCTTTTTCACAATGATGTCGGCTGGGAGAGACAATAAGTAGATAATCGGCACTTTATAAAATTATACTTTACTCTGGCAACTGGAGAGCGCTTAAATCCCGTATGACTGCTGCGGCATAAAACGAGGGTCTCTCAGTATACTCAAGATTCAACCTGGACAAAGGTCACTGTCTACCACTGTAAGCAAAAACGAACAAATACTGACTATCCTTATGCACTGGGATGGAGAAAAGGGCACAACAGGGTCTATAAGAGAATAACATTCAGATGTGGCAGGAATACCGAGAGGTTAACGTCGGTATTGTCAACGACGGGAGGAAGAGGTGCAAATATGTTGTAAATAGCCCTTAGCTCTTGTAAAAATCGTTACTCATTATCACGACCTGGTTTCAGAACTGGTAATATAGGGGAATTACAGAATCTACAGTTTGGTAGCAGCACTTCCTGATCCAAAAGTTATTTTTATGACAAGCTTGATGCCTTACACTGCATCCGGTAAATACAATCTGTTGCCATATGGAGGGTAGAATAGCATCGGTCTTCGTCTGGTGGGGCCGAATGTACACGACCCACGTGATTTGTGTATACCGCCCACAAGGTGGAAGGTACCTGCGAAAGCAACTATATTACGATGTGCTCAGACAAAGCAGGGGAAGTAAACAGGTCAAATTTGTTTTAACGATGACGAAGGAAGTATTGTACAACCAGCCTGAACGGAATGAAGTTCCAGAGTATCAGTGATATGAGGCAGAGTTATACACTATGTGGGGTTTAACTCCTGTAATATGAAGCACGGGATCAAGTCGTTCAGGAGTAGGAGGGGGTTTGATGGCTCTTGTGACATGCGAGTTGAGTTTGGCAATTTAAATCACTCATTCTGTTCTTCACTCAAAATCACGTCTGAAACTCTGCCCTCTGGATCGTCAAAGATGCGTCGGATTAAAGAAAGAGTTTCTGCTCTGTTAAACACGGGAAGTACCTCTTGGTGATTGCTCGGCTGAAATGTCTCATTGTGTCGGGCGGTGCAATGGAAATGCATCAGATGTTCCATGCTGGAATAAGCTGTCGCTGATTATAAGGGTGGTTAGGCAGTCTAATTATATGTCTCGAAATTGTCCCCCTCCTGCTCCATGTTATATTATTTTCATAAGCTCATAAGACGCCCATAGAGCCGCCGTCCTTGAGTCCAACCACAAGCGTCATTCGTAAGAGGAATCACATGACCAACATACCCAGCTTCCCGCCAGACCTTATCAGCAGAAGACATTGTCGGCACCAGCGGTTCTCCCAGGGATTTCTTTACTCGTTCAATCTTCTGGAGCTTCTCTCCCTATTTCTACTTTACCTTTACAGAGAAAACACTCCCCGAATTTCTCTCATCAACTTTACTATCATTACTTCCCATCTTCCTTCAATCTACTTACCTGGTTTTCATCATTTTCTTACAGGGAAATTTCTCCACTCATTACTTCACTGTCACTAATTATCATCCTACTTCAATCTGCTTACCTAGTCCTGCAAAGGAAAAAGGACAGTGTTAAAGTGTTACTTATATCTATTGGTTGTATTTGCTAATCCAATAACATATTGGGTGCGACTAGGATTCCCACCCTAACTTGCTTACTCCACACAATACTTCACATAATGCTGCAGTCTTACCTACGTCGTCTTGCCGATCCCGTCCTTTCCACCCGGACATGGGCCAGGGTCGGGGAAGCTCAAAGCGTATCACGCAACGGGTGGCGAACACAAATTGCCTTTGCGACCCTCACTTACTCCATCGTTCGTCTCCGTTTTGTTGGGATCCCGCTCGACTAAGGTAAATTGTCAGAAACGTTAAAAATAAAGTTTAATTGGATTTTTTTTAATTTCAGAATGATGTGACGGAGAGTCCACATGTGTGGAACTCTGATGTTCGGGTAAAATACTTCTCGTTGACCCGACTAGCAGGGAATGTGTTAACCTTCAGCAGAACAATGGGATTTGTTCACAATGTCTACTTTCATGATTTGCTGTTCCTCGGTTTACACTTACTTTTGCCGCCGTGTTATTATTCTGAGGAGTAGAACTGACAAGAACGATATTCTTAAGTGCAAAACACAGAAGTCCAGAATGTCAAAAAGCTAAAGCAACATGCAGCCCTGCAAACTTTATATTCTGAAAATTCATCCACAGGGAGGGAGGTTGGATATCAACCAGAGGGAGTGTGATGGTGGCGAATAATGTTCGGAGGGAGGGAGGGAGACCGTGAATGCCGTTTGGACGGAGTGGGGTCAAGGGGAGAAGGCACAAAGACGGTACAGATTGGTTATTTCAGCAGAACTTTACAATGGTGGCACTGCAGTCCCAGAACGCTATTCGTGATGGAAAGCCCTCAAGCTCCACACGGTATATATTTCTGCATTTTGACAGAGACTTCCCTACAAGCTCTCATCCCTGACGTACCCGCCCCGACATTTTGCTGTACCGCGACTCTCTCTGCCCAACCCCGGTCTGTTTCTCTTCCCAATGTCTCTCCGTACAGCCCAGTTTCCCTCTCCACCATCCTGCTGCACACAAAATGCACTGCCTCTCTTCACAGGCTTTCTTTCCCAGCTCCCCTCTCTCTGTCCGTCTCTATGCTGTTCCACTCTCTACCCCTCCGAAATCTCTCTCATCACCCCGGCTTCTCTCTCCTCCCAAGCTCCCACTCGCCTGATCTTTTTCTCCCCATTGCTAGCTCGTATCTCACCGGCCTCTGTCCCGACTTTCTTCTCCACTCTCCTCTGCAGTCTTTCTCACCCCGATTCTGACTCTCCCTCGTCTTTCTTTCCCCAAATCTCCCTCTTTCCACACTCGTTTTCTACCCAGTCTCTCTCTCACCCAACCTCAGTGCTCGACCAATCACTTACCCATTTCTTGCACTGTCCCTCGTCTCTCTCCCTCTCTCTCTCCCTCCCTCCCTCCCTCTCTGTCTCACCACCCCAAGGTATCGCAGTATCGCTCCGTTTGATGTCTCTGATGTACGCTCCACCAATCTTCCTTTCGCCTGCATCTCCCTCTCAAGCTTTTCTTCGCTTCCCTTGGTCTTATTGCCTGTCTCGCTCCCTCAACAATCTCCCTTCCTGTACTTTTCTTCCATTGTCAGTCTCTTCCCATTTTCCCTAGCCCAGACTCTCTTTCCAGTACCTGCCTCTTACCTCAGTACTTGTTTCAGTCCATGTCTCTCTCATACACCAGTCTCTCTCACCCCCTCACTCCCTCTCTCCCTAGACCCTTACTAACCCGACCTTCACCCTATTATCTCCCTCCCACACTATCTTTCTCCTACCCCTGTCAAGCTCACGTTCCCCAGTCTCTCTGACCGAATGTCGCTTCTCTCAGCCTTTCTCTTATCACTTACAGACAACAGTCTCCCTCGTACACCCCTCGCCCTCAATTTTCTCAATCCACGCCACAAGCCGTAACCCCACTCTCTATCCCCCTTTCACTGTTTCCTCAGCCCGTCCCCAGCCCACCTCTCCACTATCACTTTCTCCCTCAGTCGAACGCTACTCCGTCCCTAGCTAACACATATCTTAAACAACCGTCTTTAATTTGCTGAGGCATATTTTCACTTCCAGTGATAGAGATGAACGATGCATTTTATTTCAAACGAACAAGAGATGCTTGTATTTCTACAAAAACTGCGGTTTGATATTTTCTTTTTAAAGTGTTGTGTTTGGTATTTTCATGTCACACTGCAATTACCTTTGTGGCAATAGTAATTCTCTGCCGAGGAAACTGCGGTCTCTCCAAAAGTATTACGCATTAACTGGTGGCGATGGCGGCGACGGATCTACAGGTGGTGATTATTGAAGACCTGTTCTACAAGATGGGTCCAGCACACGGACTTTACACTGTCCAGGACAAGGCTCCGTTCTGCCTTGTCCACGACGTCCGTTGTCACGTGGCTGTTGACTGTTCCGTCTGGTTTACTGTCGCGTTTAAGATCGATCACTTTGCGGCCATATGCATCTCTAAATTTGAAACAAAATTATGAATCCTCAAAAACTAGGGATTTTATGGATTGGCACAGTATCCATCAAATTGTGTGTAAAAATTCCCATTGTATCTTATTTATATAGAAAGAAAAAAGTTGATGGTGGCAGGTAATTGGGTCAGTTTCGGAAGACTCGGACTTCCTTTCTCAGAATCGTTTGAAGTGTTTTATTGGGTGGATCGTCTGTTGAATCCGCTACTTCCTTTCTTCCTCATATTGACCCTCAATCGTCTGACCGTCAGACAGATACTGGCGGCGAGCAGAGTCCGCAGCGGACTCAATGGACTGAACATTTCGGGAAACATCGAGATCCGGAGATGGAGAGTCGGAGACAATCCATCATTCTGCTCTTCAACCTGTCGGCATGTTTCCTTCTCTGTTGGGCGACAGCCACTCTGGTCTTCATTCTCATGCGATGCCTCTACACAGACCTGGAAATGTCTATTCGGCTTTTCCAGGCACATTTTGCGGGTTCTGTGATTCAGAATTTTCGCAGCTACACAAATGCATTTATCTATGCAGTGACACAAACGATTAAAGTTTAAAGTTCTTCTGCTCTCTACCGCTACCATCGTTTTGATTTTTTTTAGAAGTCTGTACCGCTCCGATGAACGCGTCAAATAATGTTCCAAAATCAAGGTAATCTCACACCTGAACCACAACGATTGTAGTAAATTAAACTGCCTGAAACTGTTGTTCTCAGTCATTACATCTGTTCCCAGCAGGACTGCATTGCCTTTCATACAGCAAAAGATTCTCCTTTCCCGTTATTGATTACGGCGTTTGATTAATTCCCTCCCGTAGCAATGTAGTTTACCTTGCAGATTAAATCACCCGGGTATCCAATTGTGAAAGCACGTGTATCCATTCTCGAAGTACGTAATTCCTAAACTTTTGCGGTGTGCTGGTCGTGGCTGCCGAACCGGGCATTTAAATTCCATTCTCTTTCTCCCTTGTACGGTGTTTTCCCTTAATTTAATGTTCCCATTTACGTGGCATATTTCTGGGAGGCTGTTGTATTTTTTCTGTCTGGCTGAAGCTCTCTAGTTTCAGCACATCGAAGTCCACAGTATGAATGAGAAATAGTTCCGCTTCGGCACAACTTCGCTCTAATTTGACAACACATTGGGACACATTTCCTATCGGCCTGACAGTATTTCAATACAGTAAATATAGGTTGCCCTTGCTAGAGCAGGTTTGCAGCACTGGCCCTTAACAGTTATGATGTCGAACATGGAGAACGACAAGAAACACGTTTAAAGACCTTACGTTTTGTTTCCGTACACTAATTCTGAAATGTATACATTCATATTGAGTTCGAACGAATACAATAGACAATAGACAAAAGGGGCAGGAGTAGGCCATTCGTCCCTTCCAGCCTGCACCGCTATTCACTGTGATCATGGCGGATCATACACAATTAGTACCCCGTTCCTGCCCTCTCCCCATATCCCTTGATCCAGCTATCTATAAGAGCTCTATCTAACTCTCTCTTGAATGCATCCAGAGACTTGGCTTCCACTCCCTCTGGGGTGGAGCATTCCACATATCCACCTCTCTCAGGGTGAAACTGTTTTACCGCATCTCAGTTCTAAATGGCCTACCCCTTATTCTTAAACTGTGGCCTCTAGTTCTGGACTCACCCATCAGCGGGAACATGCCTCCTGCCTCCAGAGTGTCCAATCCCTTAATAATCTTATATGTCTCAATCAGATCCACTCTCATCCTTCTAAGTTCCAGTGTATAAAAGCCCAGTCGCTCCAATCTTTCAACATATGATAGTCCCGCCATTCCGGGAATTAACCTTGTGAACCTACGCTGCACTCCCTCAATAGCATGAATGTCCTTCTTCAAATTTGGAGACCAAACCTGCACACAATACTCTAGGTGGGGTCTCACCAGGGCCCTGTACAGCTGCAGAAGGACCTCTTTACGACTATACTCAATTCCTCTTGTTATAAAGGCCAGCATGCCATTAGCTTTCTTCACTGCCTGCTGTACCTGCATGTTTGCTTTCATTGACTGATGTACAGGAACACTTAGATCTCGTTGTACTTCCCCTTTTCCTAACTTTACTCCATTTAGAGAGTAATCTGCCTTCCTGCTTTTGCCACCAAAGTGAATAACCTCACGTTTATCCACATTAAACTCCGTCTGCCATACATTTGCCCACGGACCCTATCTGTCCAAGTCACCCTGCATTCTCATAACCTTTTCCTGACATTTCACACTGCCACCCAGCTTTGTGTGATCACAAATTTGCTAATATTACTTTTAATCCTTTCATCTAAATCATTAATGTGTATTGTAAACAGCGGTCCTAGCACTGAACCTTCCGATACCCCACTGGTCACAGCCTGGCATTCCGAAAGGGACCCGTTAATCGCTACTCTTTGTTTCCTGTCAGGCAGCCAATTTTCAATCCATGTCAATACTCTGCCCCCAATACCATGTGCCCTGATTTTGCTCACTAATCTCCTAAGTGGGACTTTATCAAAAGCTTTCTGGAAGTCCAGGTACACTACATTCACTGGCTCTCCCTTGTCCATTTTCATAGTTACATCCTCAAAAAACTCCAGAAGAGTAGTCAAGCATGATTTTCCCTTCATAAATCCATGCTGACTCGGACTGATGCTTCTACTGCTATCCAAATGTGTCGTCATTTTATCTTTGATAATTGACTCCAGCATCTTTCCCACCACTGACGTCAGGCTAACTGGTCTATAATTCCCTGTTTTCTTTCTTCCTCCTTTCTTGAAAAGTGGGACAACATTAGCCGCCCGCCAATCAGCAGGAACTGTTCCTTAATTTATAGAACATTGGAAAATGATTAACAATGCGTCCACAATTTCTTGAGTCACCTCTTTAAGTACCCTGTGATGCATACAGTCTATCCAACACCGTTTCTTACCTAATATAGATTCCCTTCAGTTCATCCTTTACCCTAGTTCCTTTGGCCACTATTACATCTGGGAGATTCTTTGTGTCTTTCCTAGTGAAGACATATCCAAAGTACTTGTTCAACTCATCTGCCATTTCCTTGATCCCCAGAATAAATCCACCCATTTTTGGTGTCTTCAGTGCTCCAATACTGGTCTTAACTATGTTTTTTTTTTCAGTTCACTTACCTAAAGAAGCTTTTCCCATCCTTCTTTATATTTGCTAGTTTACCTTCGTACCTCATTTCTTCTCGACGTATTGCCTTTTTTGTTAACTTCTGTTGCTCTTTAAGAGCTTCCCAGTCCTCTGGTTTCCCGCTCATCTTTGCTATGTTATACTTAATTTCCTTTATTTTTTATACTGCCCTTTACTTCCCCGGTCAGCCACGGCCGCCCTTTACTCCCCTCAGGATCTTTCTTCTTCTTTGGAAAGAACCGATCCTGCACCTTCTGCATTATTCACAGAAATACAGGTCATTGTTGTTCCACTGTCTTCCCTGCTAGGGTATTTTTCCACTAAACTTTGGCCAGGTCCTCCCTCATAGGTCTATAGTTCCATTTGTTCAACTATAATACTGACACATCCTATTTTCCCTTCTCCTTCTCAAATTGTAGGTTAACACATACCATATTATGGTCACTACCTCCTAATGGTTCCTTTACCTCCAGGTTCCTGATCAAATCCTGTTCATTGCACAGCACTGAATCTAGAATTGCTTTCTCCCTGGTAGGCTCGAGTACAAGTTGTTCTAAAAATCCATCTCGGAGGCACTCCAGAAACTCCCTTTCTTGGGATCCAGTGCCATTCTGATTCTCCCAGTCTACCTGCGTTGAAACCCCCCATGAAAACTGTATCATTCGCTTTGCGACATGCCAATTTTAACTCTTCATTCAACTTACACCCTGCATCTAGACTGCGGTTTGGGGGCCTGTAGGTAATATACATTAGGGTCTTTCTACCCTTTGAATTTCTCAGTTCTATCCATACTGACTCTACATCCCCAGATTCTATGTCCCCCCTCGCAAGGGACGATATCATTCCTCACCGACAGAGCCCCTCTGCCAGTCAGTCTGTCCTTTCGATAAGATATATATCCTAGAAAATTCATTTCCTACGCCCTGTCCGCTTGAAGCCATGTCTCTGTTATTCCCACAATATCGTACATGCCAATTTCCAACTGAGCCTCAAGCTCATCTACTTTATTTCTTATCCTTCGTGCATTCATATATAATACGTTTAATTCGTTACTCCCCTCTCCTTTCATATCAAACCCGTCCCTTTTGTAAAATTCATCCCTACCCCAAAACAGATCCCAGTGGTCCAATCCTTTCTTGCTGCACCAGTTCCTCAGCCACACATTCAAATCCATTATATCTCTGTTCCTGTCCTCTCCAGCACGAGGAACTGGAAGCAAACCGATAACCACCCTGGAAGTCCTGCTTTTCAGCTTTCTTCCGAGTTCTCTGAAGTGCCTCTGCTGAATGTCCTTCCCGATGTCATTTGTACCGACATGCACTACCACTTCCGGCTGTTCACCTTCACCCTTGAGGATTCCCTGCAATCGATCCGTGATGTCCTGGATCCAAGCACCAGGGAGGCAAAACAGCATCCTTAAATCTCGCCTGTTGCCGCAGAAACCCCTTTCCGTACCTCTCACTATGGAGTCCCCCTACTACCACGGCTCTTCCTGATGTCTGTCTCCTGAGTTCTGCTTCTGCACCAATTTTCGGCTCGGAGACCTGTCCGCCTCTCAGACTGCGGTATCTTCTGTCCTGACAGCTTCCAAGAGGGTGAACTTGATTACGTGAGGTACATGCCTGGTGTCTCCTGTATTTCAAGCATTTTTTTCCGTCATCATCGTCACCCCCTTTCTCTCTTCTGGTATCCTCGGTGTGACAACCTCACTGTAGGTCCTGTCCAGAAAACTCTTATGTTCGCGGATAAAACTGAGGTCATCCAGTTCTTTCTTCAGTGCTGCAACATGCTCCTTCAGAATCTGAATCTGGACACACTTTCCACAGCTGTAGTAGCCGGGGGCACCATCCCTGGCCTCCCACACAATGCACGTAGTACATTGAATCAGCTTATCGATCATGCCTTCACCCTCTCCAATTGTGCCTGGCGTAGTCTCCTCCCACAAGCCTCAAGCCTCCTCGCCTGAGACTCTCGAGCCAAAGACTAGCATTTTTCACAACAGGCAATTCCCTCAACAAAGCCGCACCGCTAGAGGTTTCCCTCTTTTTATTTGCTTGAGCTTTGCGAGCTGCAAGGTCACCTGACCTCGATTGCCCAATCAGCCGTTTTCTGCTGAGTCTGAGCTATTCAAATCTTAATTGCCAAACAACTGCTAATCAATACTTGATTGCACTATCCAACTGCCAAAAATGCCAGAATCTCTCGAGCCAAGGACTAGCACTTCTCACCCCAGGCACTTCCCTCGAATAGGCCGCTTTCGGACAAACCCGATCCGAACACTGTCCCGCTCATTCAAGCTAATGTCCTACTTTATATATTCCTGGATTCATTCTGTTTCCAGGGGTTTTCTATTGTGATGGTATTGAGCTATGATCTCTTTGCAGTGACACATGTGGCAAGTTACTTAGTTGTAAACAATTACAGAGAATTGATTACACCGAGTCTGTATTCACGGGGGTTCAGAGGAATGAGGAGGGATCTGTTTGAAACCTTTCGAATGCTGCAATGCCTGGATAGAGTGGAGTTGGAGAGACATTTTCCGATAGTGGGAGAAATTAGGAGGGGATAGCACAGAATTGAGAGACATCGATTTGGCACATAGATGAGGAATTTTTCCTTTAGCCACGCCCGGTAAATTTGTGAACCGATTGGCACAGTCGGCGGTGCAGGTCCAGTCACTGGATGGATTTCAGGCGGATTTTTATATCTTCTCAGTTAATCAGGGCATGAAGGTACAAAGTTAACAATAAATCAATCATAATGGAATGGCGGAGCGAAATGAACTTGCGGAATGGCCTAATTCTTTCCAAGGCTTTTATGGTCTCATTGCATTTATTCTGATTCAACGACACCATTTTCTCATGTTTTCAACGCCTGTTCTTAGATTTTAAAATGTAAATACAAAATCAGAATCAGCTGGAGACTTTCTATCTGGTTTTCATGCTGGACTAAATGTAGCCTTAATCATTCTCCAATTTCCAAAGAGTGCGATACGTCAGGACGTCTGTCTCAGTCCGGACGTCTGTCCCAGTCCCAGTAACACGTTGACAGCCGTTATACTAAAATCAACATGAACAGTACAGGTTATCTAAAAAGAGCATTCAATTACCTTTTTTTGACTCTACCTACCCAGAATAAACTCAATATGGAGCTGAAGTGCTGACTGTGAACTCCGCCCGGTTTTCAGCATTCAAAACACTGAACGGAGAAACGTTCCAATCAGTGAAGCAACTTCATATATCGGATTTTCGGAAATATATTGCGCAATCCCAGTTGGTGTATCACTTGACAAACGTTAAGTCATTAAGAATCAAACACGAGAAATCAGCAGATGCTGGAAATTTAAACAACAACACACAAAAAAAATGATGGTAGAACACAGCAGGCTAGGCAGCATTTTGTGTGTGAAGTCATTAAGAAGTTGTTTCTAATTACTGAAACATCAGAATTGTTCCTGCACAAGCTGTGCCACTTTGTTTCCACGTACGTTTTCCGAGGTTAAGTTGCTGAAATGGCTGGTTTGCTATATGTTCAGTTTAGTGATCCCCATGGAAATGTTTTAAACTTGATATGGAGCAAAATCCTGAATTCACTTCGACTTGCATTTACCATCAGAGTCTGATGATGATTTAAAATTCAGACAGATTCATCTGCGTACTTTGTTCCTATCGTAAGTAATCTGTCTCTGACTGACTAAGTCGTGTCCCATATGTGTATTGGCTAGGAAAATAATTCTAAAATGCTGAAGCTCCTGGAAGATGCTGGGTCTCTCGCTGCGCCTTTTCTAATTGTACTTGCATTATCGGTCGGTAAAAGGAGCCGGACACATTCGGTTATGGTGCTTTGTAATGGCCCAGTGGGGTTAAATGTCTTTTAGTGAAGAAAGCGCGTTATGTATTAAATACTTCGAGCAAAAGATCATTCAGTGGTGATGCATTCCTGCTCTCTGACTTTATCCGTAGGTGTAGCGTTTGAAATTAGGTAGTGTCAGAGCGACTCTGATAAATGTAATCACATTTCATTAGTCTTTTCAGAGATTGAGACGGCTGGAAGATAAAATCTCAAGAATGTAGAAGAATAATTAATAGCACTGGAGATGAGACCGCATAAGCGACATTGTGGACAAATGAAATGAGTTAAATCAAGATTTTCCGGAGTTGTGCGCTGTCCTGCAGTTCCGTTTCAAGTTCCTCGCTCTCCAGACATTGTTTAACCCCTTAATACGTTTCTCCCATCACGTGGTGCAGGATCGCTGACACAGTCGGCAACAAACACAAATATCAATTGTAAATGAACTGAATCAGTTGCTTGCACATATCAGTCAGCAGTGAAAGTGGTCACGTTGTTGTTGGTCTGCAGCAGGCCGGACCGTAGTTTTACGAACGTGAACTTCCCGAGTGAACCGAATGTAATATATAACCTCATGTCGCTGTAGGACTAACTTTCCAGATAAAGTGGGAGGAGGGATTTTATTGAATTGATTTTTTCAATTGAATTCAAATTTACAGTAAAGTTGTCAGGTTATGAAATCATTCCCAATGCTCAATGCTGACTGCACGACGGGGAAGCATTCCCACGATAATTCATGATTACCGCGGTCAATGGCGATTTATAGATGTTTATATTCCGCCGAGTTAAGGTTTTAGAAGGAAGTTCATGCAGCTGATTCACTTCTTGTACAATGACATGTTCCACACACAAAATACTGGAGGAGCTCATCAGGCCGGTCAGCATCTATGAAAAGAGTACAGTTAACACATCGAGTCTAACCTCTTGTCGGACTGCTGAGGAATAAGGCATTAACTGCATGAGATAAATCGTGCCCGTGACCTGTGATCACACTGGACAAACTGAGCATGCGTTGCACCAACCATTCCGGAAGGGGGCAGTCTTGAGTAATTTATTCTTATGAAGCTGCCTGGTTTTCATCTTCGACATTATCTTCAGTAGGACTAACGTGCGCCCGGCAATTTTGCTTCAGAAAGGTCAATAACAGTATAAAATTTTATTATTTATGTTGTCTTCCTATCCTGAGAATCAAACGATAAGCTTGTAACATAAATGCTCAGAGTGTTTGCTGTCATTTATATGGTTGATTTGGAAGAGGGGTTAGATTATCCTTGGAAGATGAGAGGCTGTGATGGAATCTGCCAGGATGATATAGAAGTCTGAAGGACAGAGTCAAATGTTAATAACGTTGGCTTCCAGTTATATGGAAGATTTGGCAAGAGATAGTACTTACATTAAATTGGATGAGAGAAGATGTGGAGAATCTGCCAGGATGGCAAGAGCATTTGGAAGGTAGAGTCAAATTAGGTGTTAGGACTGTGGACAGTCAGTACCGGAAGAATACATTGAATGTGTCTCGTAGAATCTAACCGAGAATGAAAACACATTCTACACCGAGGATGGAAATGCAGGCAAGGGGCTCGATTGGCACTCACTTGGAAGTGGCGATATATTAGAACAGGATTGTTAAATACAAATCGCTTCTTAATAACACGGGAATATTTCAATGAAGCATAAGTTGCGTAAACAAATGAAATGGGGCAGTTGCTTACTTCCAAATGCTGCTAGATAATTGGGTTGTCATGAAGATTAGATATCGTGTAATAATAGGGACTGAGAATCTGCAGAAACAAGTCCTCATATGTTGCTGTTTCTCTGGACTGCTGATGGATTTACACTGGACTTCCTCAAATTACAGTAGCATTTGTAATTTTTTATAATCATTAATGGAGAGCGGTGAATTCATCTACCGCTTGCAGGGTGTGCTCGCAGATGCTGCTGCTCGGGAGATCACTGACTTCCTGGCCCATGATCTTGCATTCTTCAGACTGATGGTGAGACCAAACTCTTGGCAAGCATGTGCCAGGAATCTGACTAGCCTCTGGAGAGCAGACTGTGTGTGTGACGTCAGGGCGGCATCATCAGCGGGGAGTATCTCCCGGATCAGGACCTGACGCACTTTGGACTTCTCGCTGAGGCGTGCAAGGTTGAAGAGCTTGCCGTCGGCCCTCGTGTGTAGGTGCACTCCGTTATCAGATGTCCTGAAAGCGTACAGCAGTATGAGGCAGAAGAAGAGCCCGAAGACTATTGCGGCAATGACACAACCATGCTTCACCCCTGCTCTGGATGGGGAAGGGTTCAGAGGATGATCCATCGAATTGTACTCTCCCCTGCATGCCGTCGTGGAAAGAGGCGATGAGATTCAGCAGCTTCGATGGGCAGCCGATCTTCGGCAGGAGTGTGAAGAAGCCCTTTCTGCTGACCAGGTCCGTAGCCATGGTAGATCGATAAAAGGAATGTACAAAGGCTGTCTCTGCTCCCGGCTCTTCTCCTGTCGCTGCCCAAGGGAGAAGATCTGGTCAATGTTGGATCTTTCTGCTTTGCAGCCACGCTGAGACTCAGGGCAGATGCGTTTTGCCAGAGTCTGCAGCCGCTTCAGAACTACTCGGGAAAATAAAATGTCCTGCGAATGGCGTTGAGCAGGAATATGCCTCCGTAATGATTACAGTCGTTGTGTTCTCCCTTATTCCCTAACAACGTGATGTGATGAAAAGAGAAATACCTACAGCACAACAGCAGAGCTAGTGACCAGGGAATTACAGTAACATCAGACCTTCCAGTTTCCACAGAACCTTCCCTGTTGCAATGTTGGCTTCACCTGCTCTGTTTGTAGACGGTCCCGAACTTAAGGTGTACCCGTGGTGTCTTCCAGAGTGAAAACTAATGCAACGTACTTATTCAGTTCGTCCTCCATTTCCTTCTTCTCCCATCACTACACATCCAATAACATTTCTAGTCATTCACTGTCTACTGTCGCCTGAATTTTACATTTCATGTAGAATATCTGAATAAACTTTTAGTCTTGTATTATATAATTGGCTGGCTTAGCATTGGCCAGTTTTCTGTGTTGAATTCCCAATGGTTTGATTTCTACTGTGCATCACGTCAACGTATTTTGCTATCTATGGTAACAACAAAGTTCAAATTGCAAGGTACTTATCCTTTCTGTTTAAGAAAGTACATGCACATCTCTACATATTCAAGAGTTTCGTTTCCTTCCGGGCAGACTCAGTGTAACCGTGAAACCAAATAGAGTTAATGAAGTACCGCATGCAACAAAACAGACAAAATAACCAACAGACAAAAGATAACATACTGTACAGATGCAAACGAAGGAAAAATATAAATAATTTTAACAAAGATTAAGCTATTACTTTCTGGAGAATGAGATGATCATTGACAGTGAGTCCAGAGATTGTGGGACCATTTTTGCAATGGGTCGAGTCAAACTGACTGAAGTCATCCTCTGTGGTTCCTGATGCTGAGGGGTAATAACTTCCTCAAACTGATGAAGTCAGCTTGAAGGCTGCTGTATCTTCTCTGTGGTGGCAGCAACGAGGCGAGATCATGGCCTGGGCATCCATGACGATCGATGCTGACTAACTGTGGCCGCAGTCGGTGTAGATGACAAGAATGCTGTCGCTGGATGGGTGACAAGGGCATTACCCAAGATGGATTGGAGTCGATCTGATACTTTTTCCAGAATGTTCGTTCAGGAGCATTGTATTCCTGATGAACGACCTCGGCTACGAAAAATGGACTCTACACTTTTCCATCGCTGCTGCCTGGGCTGCTGAGTTCCTCCAGCAGTTTGTAGTGTTGTTAGGATTTGCAGCATTTGCAGATTGTCTGTTGATAGGAATTAGGAAGTTTTGTTTCTTTTATGCAACACGTGGATGTGCGCACTTTGACTTTTCGGTACAGAGTTGATCATTCTGCTGAAGCTAAGATTTCATTAAAACATAAACGGTTTACCAGGATGTTCCTTACATTTGGGTCTGAATTACAAGAACGTTGCAAATTCCATGGACCGTAGAAGTTTGAAGGGTGAGCTGATGCAGGTTTAACAGCTCATGACTGACATAGATAAGATGAAAGCATGTTTGCTTCCCTCGGAAAGAGGTGATTAAAAACAAGACGGCATTCACATTTTTGCGTATTGCATACAGAGAGTTTGATCAATTGAACTAAGAGACTTTATTTGTGAATTTTCTGTTTTTCTTTTCCACAGAATAACCTAAAAGCAGAGATTATTGTCAAAGTAAAAGACATAAAAACCTCAACAACTGAAGTGTTAACAGATAGAAAGTATTCATAGCACCTTTCTCAGTACCTAGTTCAATCATTTTAATGATATTACAGCCAGTATATTGCTTGGGATAATTCTCTATGAACTTTACACAGCAGAATGAAGGAAGATATGCCCCATTACACCTCGCAAAATTGTTCAAGCTATGCCAGGTTGGTTGGGGAGCGCCAGTGGTTAACACTCTATGGCCCTCCCAGGTCTGTTCGACTGGGTTAAGGTCAGGACTCTGACTGGGTCATTGAAGAACAGGATAACTCACCTATAGTCTCCTATTTGTTGCCTCGAGCACCTTCTTATATCGGACGGACATTTGACATTTCCCAGTCCGCTGGAACAATTCCCGAATTTAGTGATTCTTGAAATATCATTACGAATAGCTTCAGCATCTCCTCAGAAATCCCTTTTCAAACCCTCGATCTTGTCCAGGTGACTTATCTACTAAGAAACCTTTCAGCATCTCAAGTACCTACTCGTTACCAAGAGCAAATACACCCACACCTGCGCTCTGTCATTCGCGACTTTTAATTATATCGCTGGAGTCTTTCACAGTGAAGGCTGAGGCATAATAGTTATTGAGTTCATCCTACGCTTCTTTGAAATGCATTACACACTCAGCACTGTCATTGCCATTCTCCTTGTCATTGGCGCATCACTGCCAATATCCATTCTTGCCTCTCTTATACTGAATAATTGAAAAAGACTTTTGGTTTATTCCTTAATGTAACTGACAGGATTACCCATATATATCATCTTTTATATCTGTATCTCGTTTTATTTTTGTTGCATTCCGGATTAACTTGGCAGGCAAATATGGAAGCGGCAGGGCCCTGGACTGAAAGCGAAGAACGATCGGCAATTTGGACTATTTACCTGCCGTGTCAGATTGAACCCGTCATGGTGGCGGGGCTGGGAGCGAGGGAAGTGCTGGTTCAACTCTCTTCTCCATCAGGTTTACTGATATCGGCACTGGCCTGCATCTAATGGACTCCTGAATCAGATGACTGGCATCGCGGTTGTGGAATCACTTTCAAGAGCTTCAGTTATGAATGCTGTTTGCTTACTTTTATTGTCTGCACAATATTTTTTTCATACACATTAGGTGTTTGACTGTATAATTTATTCAATTATTCTCTGTCCTGCGGCGGATCCGTGTTGGCAGCGCCGTGCGGATACTGAACAGCATTTGAATACATCAATTCCCATCCCCTCCTTCGTTCTGTAGTTCACAACAGTACTCAGTTCTCGTTCTCGTTCTCTCTCTCTCTCTCTCTCTCTCTCTCTCTCTCTCTCTCCTCTCTCTCCTCTCTCTCTCTCTCTCTCTCTCTCTCTCTCTCTCTCTCTCTCTCTCTCTCTCTCTCTCTCTCTCTCTCTCTCTCTCTCTCTCTCTCTCTCTCTCTCTCTCTCTCTCTCTCTCTCTCTCTCTCTCTCTCTCTCTCTCTCTCTCTCTCTTTCTCTCTCTCTCACTCACTCACTCACACACACAGAGAGAACGATGTAAAAGTAATGGTACTGTGTCGCCATTTGTAAAACCGTTAAAATCTGTTACTCGAATATTTTTCAAGGAGGCAGAGAAAAGGAGAACCGACAGGGAGAAACAGATGAAAAAGAAAAAAGAAAATGTTGAGAAGACAGACGGGTGATGTCGGTAGCAGGATTGTTTTATAGAGAGGAAAATACACTCCATGCAATTTTGCCAGAATCGGAAAGCCGGGGAAAATGAAGCCCCAGACTTCAATTTTTCCGGAGCGGCAGCTGAGATGCGAAGGGGATTCTGAGGCCAGTGGTGCCGCCGGGACCCGGTTTAAGCAGCTATTTTCTAACTGTAAGGCAACGCACGCAAAACGCGGGAGGAAAGCGGCAGACCAGGTAGCGACAATGAAAAGAGTTGGAGGTTGATATAAGATGGCGCTAAACGGCGAATCCTTTGCTTACATCTTCGGAAACAGCTTTACTTCCATCATTAATATCATTATTTTTCCCTTTCAAGGTCCGTTTGAAGACCGTGACGTGGAGTTAAAGACCGACTTCGGTTCAATGCGGGAATGGGACCGGTTCTTCGGATTTCAGGACCGGTCAGCGGTTCACCCTTGTGGGCAGCACGGGTAGAAAAGACCCTCGGAGCGAGTGCCGATGTCATGGCTGGAGACACGTTTGATTTCGAGGAGGCTGCAACATCTTTCACTGTGGGTCCGAAGACCCGAGATCCTCGGGATATTAAGGCATAGATCTCGTAGAAAGCGAGGGAACGGAATTTTTTTAACATCGCAGACCAGCGGGTCATTGTTATGTCTCCCGTTCACTGTGAAAATGGGGTACACGTCACTTTCCCTTGTTAGGGATAGAAGGAACCTGTGGCCCGTCGAATACCGGATGAAGTGCGATAGGTAATTGCAAGTCTGTATCTTTGTTTGTCGCCTTGCTCAGGCTTGTTCTCGGTATCGGGTGCGCTTTTTTGTTGGGGGAGGGGTTTTGACTAACAGCCGCTTACGCGCGGGAGTGGGGAGCTGGGCGGGGGTGTTACTTTGGGATTCTAACTTTTAACTCTCTTCCATTATTTGTGACACTTCTCTGTTTTCGTGGATGCTTGTGAAGAAAAAGCTTTCACGATGTATATTGTATGCATTTCTCTGACAGTAAATTGTGCCTTTAAACCTTTGAGTAAACAGTCGAATTTCCGGGCCCACAGCCTGCATTATGACTAATTATGCGTGTGTTGCGTTGTATTTGGAGAATCTGTAGATTTTCTCGTGTTCGTTTGGCAAATCTGCAAGGAAGCAAGGAGGTAGTTATATGATAGCATTTTTCACCATTATTTCACGTTATTTCTAACGTTTCATGAGTTTCAACATCTGATTCAATGGATATTTCACCGCGTTCTTTAAATCTTCCCGGAATTTGCTCTGAGTCAGGGCATAAATACACGTGTTGGTGCAGGTACTGAGAACCTGCAACATTCCCGATGTGTATTCTGCAATATAACGGGGATCCGTGACAGAATAATAAACATCACTCTTGGAAATCCGTTGATAGATATAAAATGCAACCTGCGTTACCCACAACAATATGAAACTACCGGTTATGCTGAAGAGCAAAACGATGGATTTGCGTCGGTTCTCCATCTCCCGGTCCTTGTCATTCTCTCCACTCTTTTGTCCCCGGAGCCCCCTGCGGGCTCTGCTGGCCGCTAGAATCCGTCTGACAGTCAGAATGTTCAGCAGCAAAATCAGAAAGAACGGGACACAAGGTGTTAAAATGCGGTGAAACAGCGTAAATGTCGCCCATGAGGGGGAGTTTCGGAAGCTCGCTGTAGCAACACAATCCCAGGGAACACCATCAATTATTACCAAAGGCTGGTATATAAATCCCCAGGGAACACTCTCCAAACAGGCCAGCACACTCACTGTCCCGATAACCACAGCCGCCGTTCCCTCGGTGCAATATTTTGTTTTCAGTTTCTCACAGCAAATAGCCACAAATCGATCGACGGTGAAAGCGACAGTCAGCCAGACCGAAGTCGCAGTGTTCGCAAATATCAACCATCCATTGAGTCTGCATACAGGAGTGATGAAAAGGAACGAACGGTGAAAATGCAACGAAGCAGTTATTCTCAGCAGCGGATCTGAGATAACGACCAGGAGATCGGCCGCCGCCATTCCCACCATGTAGCGAGTGACACATTTGGAGAAACCGGACTTTCCTCGGGACAGGATCACAATCGCCACCAAGTTCGCTGGAAGAGACAGGGAACAACAAGCTGAGAAAATACAGAACGGAAACGAATCCAGCTGTTGTAAGGATTCTGTGACAACTCCACATTATTCTTACATTTAAAAGTGGAAGGCTTGACAGGAGGGTCGGGGACACAGGGGTCGTAGGAATGTGAGTTTACAGAGTAAACTGAAGTGAATATGATCTGAATACGGACTCGATACTGAGTACCGAAAGGAGAAGTGGGAGCGATAATCTGGTAACTCCGTCCTAGCAGTCAATACTGAATGCGATATTTTCTAGTAGCGCCATCCCCGTCACGTCCAGACGAAATGAACAAATTCGATTAAGTTCGAATGAATAAAACCGAGGAACGGAACAGAAATGGGAAACGGTGGAAACACTCACCATGAAAAACAGAATATGTAGAAAACCTGTTAAAGCGTATCTTCTCAGAACTGTCCACAGAGGTGCCTCTGGCGCCAGTGTTAACAGTTTCCCGATCCGTACAGGCTGTCTGCGGCTTAGTGTTCTAGCATTCCACATGTTTGATTCCTAATCCAGCATTTCCCATTGCATTGACTTTACAACTGAACATTGACAGATTACAACAGATACAGCGTAATCTGACACAAGCACTCAGACAGACCTGACCCCTCCGGTAAACTAATTGCAGGGAAACGGGGAAGAGGAATTCTACCGACAAAATCAAGCTCGGAGCCGCAATCAGCTGTCTGTAACGGAGTCAGATGTGGATGTAATATAATACATTCAGTAGTACTGAAATTTATGCAACAGCACGTTGGTCTTAATAGTCTTAGTAACGACTTCATGGTGTTGTCCTTCAGTGGTTACACATTCAGTCTCAGACCAAATATTTATTAAAAGTCCACAGGTTCTATGCAGCAACATGGAACTCCTCACATTTGTTAAATTGTTACTACCAGCTGATGGTTTGATTGTTACACCTACCTCAGACAAACGTTCAAATACAAACACAATCAGTGCGTATCTGAGTGGGCTGCGTTACACAATTTGCCAAATACAGTGCAGCTGCTACGTCGAAAAAACAGAGACCCGAACATCACATTACTGAACAGAAGGTCTAACCCGTTGAATTCCACAGATATCGGCCGATTAGCTAACTTTCTGCAGCATTTTTTTTTCGATCCTGATGCAAGAATTCACTCTCACGGCGTTTCCATTTCATTTCTGAAATGCGGAGCACCGGAACTGGACAGGTGATAGTGGATAGCAGCGACAGAAACAATCGCAATATTGGAATTAAACTTCAGTCTCCAGGAACAGCAGCTGACACAGTGGCCTACCGAGAATTCCTAAGGCTGAAATAAAAGGATAGTAAACTTCTCGTATTCGCAAGAGGACTGGATACTCCATTTCAGTGAGAATCCGTGGCTACTGTTGCTCCCCAGTTCATAGCTCTGGCAGAACGATGAACTGATGCTTTCAAAACACCGCTGATTTATAGATAGGGTTGGTCTCCAGAGATACAATTATATTCATGATTGCCATTTTATTGTTTACATTATTTAAACGAGCATTTTAATTCAACACTTTTGTCTCTGACGCAAATATTCGGCCGATTCAAGCCGAACATATCAACATTCCGGGGCTTTCCCACAGCAGTGACTCATCAGGCTAATGACCAAGACAGAGCTCTGTCACGGAGCAGCTGCATTTACAGATCAGATTTCACGTTACTAATGAAACCAACAAAAGCACAGACCCCCAATTTTTGCTCTGCGCTTTCCCCTTTAGTCCTTCAATTTCCCCAACACACAAAGAAACAGAAACAAGCCCACACACACACACAAACACACACACACACACACACACACACACACACACACACACACACACACACACACACACACACACACACACACACGCATAGGCACAGCCACAGGCACATAATCACACACATGCACAACACATGCATAGGTACACACACACAAAAGCATTGGTGCTCGCATACGTAGACACAACGCCCGTTTTTTTTTCCCACAGAGTAGCCACACTTTCTGAATTTCTCCAGGATTTTGTGCTGTTACTGATTTACGGGTCTACTATGAACTCAAATCTGACAGAGGCCAAAGGAAAATCGGGAAGAAAATGTTTTAATCAGCAAAGAACGGGGCAGACCGGCAGAGTCAGTACTATCTATTGGGGGATGACCAGATGCGGGATATCTGGAAGTGAATGTCAATGGTCAGATACATTTTCAGATATGTATGTGTGTGTGTGATGGGTAGGGGGAAGGAGAGAGAGAGAGAGAGAGAGCGAGAGAGAGAGAGAGAGAGAGAGAGAGAGAGAGTGTGAGAGAGGAGACTGGCACTGGCTTCACGCAGTCGTCTGAGATTTACCTCTCCCTCTCTGACCCAGTTTCCTTCTCCTGCACACAGGTAAATAATTCATTCAAATCCTATACCCTCCTATCGAGGAACAGGGTACAGAGCAGCCGTTTGTCACTCACGTACAATGTATGTTACAAAGCACAGAGACACTAACAGCTTATGCGTTCCACAGACTCAGGCATCAGGGACGTTCAGTCCCATAGTGAGCCCAAGACCCCGATACACATTTCTAATAGAACTGTTGCACTGAACCACTGGTAGTCAATTTTCCCATTGTGTTCTGTACACAGTGTGCTAAAGGCAGAGAAACAGACCCAGAACTTACATTCCCACCCAGGGAGATGGGATGACAGCAACAACAGCGTTGGCGAAGTCAGTGTGTGTCGAAGAAAGGAGAATCAGATTGAAAGAAGGGAAACGATGAATGTGGTGTAAGTGGATTGGAAAAGGGTTCCTGATATGCACGTGGGATTGTGGGTAATACACTTGTGTGGACTCAGATGCAATCGGCGTGTCAAAGGCCGAGAGAGGGGGTAAATGGCCACTTTCGATTACTGAGACAGTGACCAGTTGGGTGACACCGGGATTGGTCCGAGACCACAGCTCTTCCCAGTCTATTATATCGATGTTTGCTGCTGTTACAGAGTTTAATGGCAGGTTCAGTATTGAGCAGGGTTAGTAGAGAGTTTGGGATGTCAAATGAAGTGAATGAGTGAGGATTTGGCAGATGGACCGAGTGCGGGGAAATCTAAGACCATCTCTTCCGAGAGATATAAACTGGAAATCACGTTTCAACGTGGTGACACAGTGACATGTTCCGAGAGACCTAGGGGTCCTTGTAAAGAAATTACCGTGAGTTAAAATTCAGGTACACGGGAAGGTAAACAGTATTTTGTCTGTATTACAGGAGGATTGGAGAAGAGGGGCAGAGATGTGTTACTGGGGGTTGGCTTTTCGGGTCCTGGTGAGAAAACGGCTTTTCTCACAGCTCCTCAGGAAATATACCCCTGCCTCAGAGAGTCTGGACGGACTAGTCTCGCCCTAATTTGACAGGTTCTAGAGAGCGCAGGCTGTCTGTATCAGAGGAGAGTAAGGGAGTTGTGTCTGTATTCTCTGGAATTGTCAGGAGTATTGTTGGATTCTTTCAGATAGTTTGGATTGATGCTTCCCCTGATAGCGAACTCTTTTACCATGGGTTACAGGCTAAGACTGAAGGAACTGATTTTCAGTCCACAGCGGAAAAGAAATTTCTTTCACCAGAGATTATTTCACCAGTCAGAAAATATATTTGCGAAACAGGAAATGACAAATTACTCTGTGATGTTGGGTTAATATGATTAAGCCAGTTATGGCTAGCTAAACTAATCCATCTGCCTGCATGTTGTCCACATCTCTGCTTTCTCTCTCTATTTTTTTGTCTAATTCAGAACCTCATAAATACCATTGCTTTATCCGCCTCCGCCACCACACCAGAAATGCAATCCAAACACCCGCAACTCTGGGCTTTGGTTTATTTTACCATTTCCCCGCATATCTCCTTTGAACGCTTTCCCCTCTCACCTTATCCGAATGTTCTCGGGTATTCGGTGTTTTGTTGCTGTGGGACAGATTACAGCTTGCTACTGTATTTATGACTTTTATAAGCCTCGCTGCATCCCCTTGGCGGCCGCCATTCTGGAAGGAATAACACAGGTTCGTGTACTTCCTCCTTGTAGATCTCCTTCCTATATACCTCTTCCAAACAGCTTACAAAGACTTCTTTTTATGACAAGAATGAACCTCTAAGTTCTCGGCTTGGCTTCCGTCACTCCGGAAAGAACAATGCAAGTTGGTGCAACTCCTCCTTCCAGACTTCCGCCGAAATATCCTCCTTATAATCTCTTTTGTAGTCTTTCCAAATCCTCGGCATCATTCGTGCTTCGGGCGACTGAAACTAAATGCTCCATATGCAACCTGACCGGTGTTCTCTAGAAAACCAGAGTTTTCTGGTCAAGGCGGAACCCACGGGAGTGGGCTGGGTCTGCGATGTCCCAAGTAGCAGGAGGTGGGCGATATGTTGGAGGATGACTAGCTGTTTGCTCATCACCGGGCAGGTGGACAGTGTCCTGACGGAGTGAAGAGCCACGGCTATTAATGATAAATGTTCAGGCTATTGAGGCAGAGGAGATAATCTCATTATTCTGTAAACGAACTCACGACAAGGACTCGACAGGTTTTATTTCATAATTATTGCCACGTTTTTTTTATTTGCACAGTTTCTATCGTTGTGGTTTTATCTGGGTCCGTCGTATGTGGATATTCATTACTCCATTGTGTTTGTTCGTACTTCCTGTATAAACCTGCAAGAACATGGATCGCAGGTTCGTCATGATGAGTCATAAGTGCTTTGACAATAAATTGACCTTCAACATTGAACTTCGCAGATGATATCTTCTGAGTATAGATTGAGTAAAGTGGAGCTTTTCTCTTTGGAAGGAAGCTGGATGAGATGTTTTGAAAGAGGGATGCAAATTATAGAATGGAAGAAGGTGCCAAAGTAAGAGGCGATATTGACATAGGGTAAAGAGCAGAATTTTCTGTCGGTGAGCTCTTTGAATCCGGAACCACAATCCTAATAGTATTACATGGTGATGGAGAAAAATGCATCTGCTAACAAGTAACGTTCCTGAGCAGGACCAGAGAAAAGTCTGAATCCGAGAAGCGGGAACTTGCAGTGTCAGAGGTCACAGCGGGAAACTAATAGGATACAAA
Organism: Hypanus sabinus; assembly: GCF_030144855.1. Classification (NCBI taxonomy): domain Eukaryota; kingdom Metazoa; phylum Chordata; class Chondrichthyes; order Myliobatiformes; family Dasyatidae; genus Hypanus; species Hypanus sabinus. Next base: position 255,509 of record NW_026781343.1, read on the forward strand.
ACTGTGCTGAATAGTGGCACATATATTTCAACCCAGAGAGGTGTGAGGTGGTTTATTTTGGTATGTGAAATATGATGGCAGAAAATAGCGTTAATGATGAGACTGTTGGCTATGTGGATGAACAGAGGGACCTTGGGGTCCGCGTCAATAGGGCGCTCAAAGCAGCTGCGCAGGGTGACTCTGTGGTTACGGAGAGATACGGTATATTGGCGTTCATTTATCGTGGAATTTAATTTAGGAGCCGAGAGGTAATGTTGCAACTAAATAGGATCCTGGTCAGACCCTACATGGAGTACTGTGCTCAGTTCCGTTTGCCTCACAACAAGAAGATGTGGAAGTCATAGAAATGGTGCAGAGGAGATTTACAAGGATATTACCTGGATTGGGAAGCCTACCTTATGAAAACAGGATGAGTGAACTCGGCCTTGTCTCCTTGGAGCGCCGGATTAAAAAGAGGTGACCTGATAGAGGTGTATAAGATGATGAGAGGCATTGATCACATGGATAGTCAAAGGCTTTTTTTCCAGGGCAGGAATAACTGCCACAAGAGGAGACAGGTTTATGGTGCTTGGGAGTAGGTACAGCGGAGTTGTCAGGGTTAAGTATTTTTACGCAGAGAATGGTGCGTGCGTGGAATGGGCTGCCGGCAACGGTGGTGGAGGCGGATACGGAAGGGCCTTTTAAGAGACGTTTGTATAGGTATCTGGAGATTAGTAAAATAGCGATCTATGGGTAAGCCTAGTAATTTCTAAGTCGGGGCACGTTCAGCACAACTTAGTGGGCCAAAGCGCTTGTATTGAGCTGTAGATTCTCTATGTTACTATGTTTCTGTCATTGAGAATGAGGTCATAACTCTGATTAGGCCTTTGAAGAACAGGCTAACTCACCTATAATCTCCTATTTTTGCCTGCTTCCCTTCTTAAAGAGGAGGAACATTTGCCATATTCCAGTCTGCTGCAATAATTCCAGAACTTAGAGACTCTTCAACGCTCATTGCTAGTAACTTCAGGATCGCCTCAACTACCTCATTCAGAAGCCCAGAGTGTAGTCGATCTTTTCCAGGTGACTGATGTACCAGCATCCGAAGCACCAATTCATTAGCAAGAGCAAACGCACCCACTCCGACGCTCCACATTATACTGTTGGTGTATTTCACAGTGAGGGCTGAGGCATAATAGTTATTGAGTTCATCAGATATTCCTTTGAACTGTATAACTCACTCACCAGTGTCATTGTACAGTGGGCCATTATCAATTCTTGCTTCTGTTACACTGTATATTTGATAAAGTATTTTGCTTTATTCCTTTATGTATCTGACTTGATTACCCTGATATTTCATCTTTTCTATCTTTACTGTACATTGGGTGTTAGACGGTGTTCATTATTCGATTTTTCTTTGTCTTGGGGAGCATCTGTGTTGGCAGCGCCGTGTTGATAATGAACATGATTTGAACCCATCAGTTCCCATGTCCTCATTTGTTCTATCTCTTGCAACGGTAATCTCTCTCTCTCTCTCTCTCTCTCTCTCTCTCTCTATCTCACACACACACACACACACAGACACACACACACACACACACAGACACACACACACACACACACACACACACACACACACACACACACACACAAACACAAATATAAATAAACGTAAAGGTACTCTGTCGCCATTCGTAAAACCGTTAGAACCTGTTACTGGAAGATAACAACATACCAACAATAAGATGATTCAGATTCTTCCTAGGACACATAATATGGAAAGACCAACTGGAAAAACTCAGGCTCTCTGGAAAGATCCAGGGAAGCAAACCGAAAGGAAAACGTCGGCTAATGCACATCAAATGCCTGGCCAGGTGGCAGTAATCTCTCTCTCTCTTTCTCTCTCTCTCTCTCTCTCTCTCTCTCTCTCTCTCTCTCTCTCTCTCTCTCTCTCTCTCTCTCTCTCTCTCTCTCTCTCTCTCTCTCTCTCTCTCTCTCTCTCTCTCTCTCACACACACACACACACACACACACACACACACGCACACACACGCACACAGACGCACACAGACACGCGCGCGCGCACACACACACACACCTATAAATAAAGGTAAAGGTTCTTTGTCGCCATTCGTCAAACCGTTAGGAATCTGTTACTGGAAGATGCCAACATACCAACAATAAGAGTATTCAGACTCCCAGGACACATGATGCGGAAAGATGAATTGAAAAAACTCAGAATCTCTGGAAAGATCGAGGGGAACAAACCGAGAGGGAGACCACAGCTTACAGACAATAGACAATAGACAAAAGATGCAGAAGTAGACCATTCAGCCCGAGCCTGCACCGCCATTTTCAGATCATGGCTGATCATCTACTATCAATAAACGGTTCCTGCCTTGTACCCATATCGCCTGATCCCCCTATCCATAAGATAACTATCTAAAAGCATCCACAGAATTGACCTCCACTACCTTCCGAGGCACTGCATTCCAGACCCTCACAACTCTCTGGGGGAAGAAGTTTTTCCTTAACTCTGTCCTAAATGACCTACCCCTTATTCTTAAACCATGCCCTCTGGTACTGGACTCTCCCAGCATCTGGAACATATTTCCCGCCTCGATCTTGTCCAATCCCTTAATAATCTTATATGCTTCAATCAGATCCCCTCTCAATCTCCTTAATTTTTGTACAAGCCCAGTCTCTCTAACCTCTCTGCGTAAGACAGTCCAGACTTCCCAGGAATTAACCTCGTGAATCTACGCTGCACTTCGTCTACAGCCAGGATGTCCTTCCTTAACCCTGGCGACCAAAACTGTACACAATACTCCAGGTGTGGTCTCACCAGGGCTCTGTACAAATGCAAGAGGATTTCCTTGCTCTTGTACTCAATTCTCTTTGCAGTAAAGGCCAACATTCCATTAGCCTTCTTCACTGCCTGCTGCACTTGCTCATTCACCTTCAGTGACTGATGAACAAGGACTCCGAGATCACTTTGTAATTCTCCCTTAGCAAACTCTACACCGTTCAGATAATAATCTGCCTCCCTGTTCTTACTCCCAAAGTGGATAACCTCACAAATATTCACATTAAACGTCATCTGACAAGTTACTACACATCCTTTTCAAGCCACACTGAATGCTCCTAACATCCTCATCACATGTCACACTGCCACCCAGCTTAGTATCATCAGCAAATTTGCTGATGTTATTTTCCATGCCTTCATCCAAATCGTTGACGGAAATTGTAAACAGCTGTGGTCCCAATACCGAGCCCTATGGCACCCCACTAGTCACCACCTGCCATTCCAAGAAACACCCATTCACCGCTACCCTTTGCTTTCTATCTGCCAAACAGTTTTCTATCCATGTCTATACCTTCCCCCCGATGCCCTGAGCTTTGATTTTAAAGACCATTCTCATATGTTGGACTTTATCAAATGCCTTCTGAAAATCGAGGTACATTACATCCACCGGATCTACTTCTAACTTCCTGGTTACATCCTCGAAAAACTCCAGCAGATTAGTCAAGCATGATTTACCCTTGGTAAATCCATGCTGGCCCGGCCCAATCCTATCACTGCTATCTAGATATGCCACTATTTCATCCTTAATAATGGACACTAGCATCTTCCCCACCACCGATGCCAGGCTGATAGGTCGATAGTTCTCTCTGTTCTCCCTCCCTCCTTTCTAAACAAGTGGGATAACATTAGTCATTCTCCAATTCTCAGGAACTGATCCTGAATCTAAGGAACATTGGAAAATTATTACCAATGTATCCGCAATTTCCAGGGCCAACTCCTTTAGTACCCTAGGATGCAGACCATCTGGACCTGGGAATTTGCCAGCCTTCAGTCCCATCAGTTCTCTCATCACCGTTTCCTTCGTAATGTCTATCTGTTTAATTTCCTCTGTTACCCTATGTCCTTGGCCCATTCATACATCTGGAGATTGCTTGTGTCTTTCTTAGTGAAAACAGATCTGAAGTACTCATTACCTTGTTCAGCCAGGTCTCTTTTCCCCATAACAATTTCACCCAATTCATTCCTCAAGGGCCCAACATTGTTCTTAACTATCTTCTTTCTCTTCACATACCTAAAAATGCTTTTGCTATCTTCCTTTATATTCCTGGCTAGCTTGCATTCGTACCTCATTTTCTCTCCCCGTATTGCCTTTTTAGTTACGTTCTGTTGTTCCTTAAGAACTTCCCAATCACCTGTCCTCCCACTCACCTTATCTCTGCCATACTTCCTTTTTAATACTATGCAATCTCTGTCTTCCTATGTCCACCACTGTGTCCCCTTTCCCCCTATGAATCCTTCCTTCTCTGGGGGATGAACTGATGTTGCACCTTGTGCATTATTCCCAAGAATACCTGCCATTGCTGTTCCACTGTCTTTTCTGATAGGCTATCCGTCCAGTCAACTTTGGCCAGCTCCTCCATCATGGCTCCATAGTTATCCCTGTTCAACCGCAACACTGACACCTCCGAGCTGTCCTTATTCTTCTCAAATTGCAGATAAAAAACATCATATTATGATCACTGCCTCCTAATGGCTCCTTTACTGCAAGATCGCTTATCAAATCCTGTTCATTACATAACACTAAATCCAGAATAGTCTTCTCTGCTCGGCTTTCGTACAGGCTGTTCCAAGAATGCATCCCGTAGGCAGTCTACAAACTCCCTATCCTGTGGTCCAGCACCAACCTGATACTCCCAGTTCACCTGCATGTTGAAATCCCCCATAACTACTGTTATATTACCTTTGCCACATGCCAATGGTAACCTGCTATTCAACTTGCACCCAAAATCCATGCTACTGTTGGGTGGCCTGTAGTCAACACCCATTTTGGTCATTTTGCCCTTACTGTTCCTCAGTTCTATCCACACAGACTCTACTTCTCCTGACCCTATGTCCCGTCTTGCAAAGGACTGAATCTCATTCCTCACCAACAGGGCCACCCCACCCCCTCTGCCCACATTTCTGCCCTACGTTAGCACGTATACACTTGTACATTCATTTCCCAGGTCTGATCTCCCTGCAGCCATGTCACCGTTAACGCAACAACATCATAGTTACCCATTTGCACCTGGGCCTCAATTTCATTTGCATTATTTTTGACACTTCGTGCATTCAGTTAAAGAATTTTTAGCCCGTTTCTCCTCTCTCTGTTTGAAGCGCTGCCTATTGTGATTAACCCAGCTCCCCGAACTCCATCGGGCTATGTGCCCCCAGAATTTTGTTGTTCTTCCTAAATTTATGTACGTCAAAGGCCTAGCCACGTGGCTACACATCGAGCAATTTGAATTCATCCAAAGAACGAGGGATAGATCTTTATGGTAAACCATGGTGACCAACATCCGCATCGGATATGGTGCCTAGACAGACTGGACGATAGCTCAAAGTGGCAGAGAGGAGCAGAACCGACAGGGAGAGACAGACTAAAAAGAGAAAAGGAGGGAGAAGAGACGGACGGGTAATGACGGCAGCGGGAGTGCTTCACGGAGAGGAAAATACACTCCATTATCAGACATTTTTGACAGAATCGGAAAGCAGGTGATGAAGCCCAGGCTTCAATTTGATTGGAGCGGCAGCTGAGACGCAGAGGGGATGCTGAGTCCCGTGAAGCGGCCAGAATTATCTGTAAACAGCTGTTCTGTAACTCTAAGGCAACGCGCACAAAATGCTGGAAGAACACGGTAAACCAGGCAGAGACAATGGGAAAGAGTCGGAGGCGGAGTTAAGATGGCGCTAAACGCCGACTCCTTTGCTTGCATCTTCCGAAACAGCTTTATTTCCATCATTAATATCTTTCATTTTCCCTTTCAAGTTTCGTGTGCAGACTCTGATCGGGAGTTACTCACAGACTTCCGTTATTTGAGGGAATGGGACAGGTTCTTCGGGTTTCAGGACCGACCGGTGACGTTCGCCTCGGCAAGGGTTCGGCCTTGTGTGTAAGACAGGCAGTACCGACTCTCGGATCGAGGGTCAGTGCAACAGCAGGGGACCCGTGTGTCGTCGGGAGATCGGGAAATCGGAAAATCGATCGCTATGGGCCGACGACCCGAGATCTTTGCGATCTTCAGGCGCACATCTCGGAAACAGCGAAAATACGGACTGGTTAACATTGTAAGACAGCGGGTTGTTTTTACGTCTCCCGCTCGCCGTGGAAATGGGGGACACAGGGCTCTCCCTTATTAGGGAGAGAAAGAACCTGTGGAATACCGGATGGAATGCGATAATCATTGGGGTAGTTACAAGTCTGTGTCTTTGTTGTCGCCTTGTTCACGCTTTTACTCTGTACTGTAGCGGGTGCGCGTTTTTGCTGGGGAGAGGGGAGAATTTTGCTGGCGGGGGGGGATTTGTGGTTTACATTTAACTGTCGCTCATTCTTTGAGACACTTTTCTGTTTCCGTAGATGTTTGCGAAGAGAAAGCATTTCACGATGTCTATTATATACATTTCTCTGATATTAAATTGGACCTTGAACCTTTGGGTAAACAGTCGAATTTCCGGGCCCACTGTGTGCATTGTGACTGAATATGCGTGTGTGTTGGTTTGTTTTTAGAGAGCAGGCAGATCTTCTGGTTTGGTAACTCTGCTCATCACATTCTCACCTTTTACCCACAGGTTGGGGTATAGAAAAGGGAGCAGGGAGGCAGGTATAATCTAATTCTTTAAGACAATTATTTCTAACCTTTCAGGAGTTTCAAAATCCAATTCATTTGGTATTTCACCACATTTATCTGTTCTCTTCAGAATTTGCTCTGAGTCAGGGCGTGAATACACGTGTTGGTGCAGGTGCTGAGAACCTAGAGTATTCCCAATGTCCTTTCTCTTATCTAACGGGGATCCGTGACAGAATAATAAACAACACTCTTTGAAATCCGTTGATAGATATAAAATGCCACCTGTGTTACCCACAATATGAAATAACCTGTTATGCTGAACAGCAAAACGATGGATTTGCGTCGGCTCTGCATCTCCCGGTCCTTGAAATTCTCTCCACTCTTTTGTCACCGGAGCCCCCTGCGGTCTCGACTGGCCGATAGAATCCGCCCGACAGTCATAATTTTGAAAAACAAAATCATAAAGAATGGGACACAAGGGCTTAAAGTGCGGTGAAACACCGTAAATACCACCCATGAGGGAGAGTTTTGTAGCTCGGTGTATAAACACAATGCCAGGGAACACCATCAATTATTATCAAAGGCTGGTATACAAAGCCCCATGGGACATTCCAAACAGGCCAGCACACTCACTGTCCCGCTAATCACAGCCACCGTGCTCTCGGTGCAATAATTTGTTTTCAGCTTTTCACAGCAAACAACCAGAAATCCATCGACGGTCAAAGCGACAGTCAGCCAGACAGAGGTCGCAGTGCTGGCAAAAAATCAGCCATCTGCCCAGTCTGCACACAGGAGTGATGATCAGGAACGAGCGGTGAAAACAGTCCACCTCAGTGGCGGATCGAAGATAACGACCAGGTGATCGGTATAAAAGAATAAATTTCCCAGTGTTGGTGACAATGAAGTAACAGGACGGTTGTAGTGATTGTTTCTGCAAGGTCATCATTGTGTTGTCCATCAACGGCCTCACACGCAGTCATACAGCACAAGTTTATCAAACATCCTCTGGTTTCATGCTACAACACGGAACTCCTTATATTTGCTAAAGTGTTATTAAATATTTGATTGTTACTTTGAACTCTGACAACTGCTCGCATACAAGTGCAGACAATCAATTGGTATCATCTCTGCAGTCTGTATAAACACGCTATTTACAACTACAGTGCAGCCGCTTGAAGACCCAATGCACAGAGACATGAACATCCCATCACTGAACAGAAGCCGCTGAAAACACGCTGCCTAACCCGCAGAATTCCACAATGCTGGTCGATTCGTTGTATTTCCGTGGCGGTTTGTTCATCGATTCAGATGCCAGAATCCACATATTGGTGTTGACATTACACGACTGAAATGGGGAACAGTGGGACTGACAGGCTCCAGCGGAAATCATCGACAGAAACAATCCCGCCATTGGAATTAGACTTCATTCCCCAACAACGACGACGGGCACTGCGGCTTACCGGGAATTCCAAATGCCGAAATAAAAGAATAGTTAAATTCCCGTACACCATTTCAGGGAGAATCTGTGACTTCTGTTGCTCCTGGATTCACAGCTCCGCAGACACTCTGAGAAGATTCTTTCGAAAAGTCCATGATTTATACGGAGGATCGCTCTCCGGAGATAGTTTCTTAGTTACAGTTACTTGAAGAGACAATTTAATTAACACCATTGTGTCTGATATACATTGGATCGATTGAATATAATTACATCAAAATTTGTGTAGATTTCCTCAGTAGAGTATCGGTTGACAAGACTATATTGTCACCAAACAATTGATACTAGAGCGAACAATCATCAGTAATATTTGTTTCTACACTTCGCGCTCCCTAAAGTACAAATCGAAGTAAATATTATAAGAAATTAAATTATAGCTCATATTTTAAAACTAGAAAATGGAAGGTAAGGTAGTGCAAGTCAGGTCCAGATATTTGTAAGGTACGGCCCACAGCCGGGTCAGAATCTGTTCAGTAGTCTTGTCACAGATGGAAAGAAGCTGTTCCCAGATCTGGCCGTACCAATCTTCATGCTCCTGAAACTTCTCCCGGAGCGAAGTGGGACAAAAAGTGTGTTGGCCGGGTGGGTCCTGTCCTTGATTATCCTCTCAGTACCGTTCCGACAGCGTGTGGTGTAAAGTGAGTCCAAGGATGGAAGATTGTTTGGTGTGATGTGCTGGGGCATGTTCACGATCTTCTGCAGCTTCTTCCGGTCTTGGACAGGACAACGTCCATACCAGGTTGAGATATACGCTGGAAGACTGCTTTCTAAGGTGCACCTATAAAAATTAGTGAGGGTTTTAGGGGACAGGCCAAATTTTTTCAGCTTTCCTAGGAAGTAAAGGCGCGGGTGGGCATTCCTGGGAGTGGACTCTGCTTGGTTAGACCAAGTCAGGACATTTCTGATATTCACCCCGAGGAACTCAAAGCTTTTGACCTGTTCCACTTGTGCACCACCGATGTAGATGGGGTCGTGCGGTCCGCTACTCCTTCTGAAGTCAACAACCAATTCGGACGTCTTGATGACGTTGAGGGATAGGTTATTGTCTTTGCACCGTGCCACCAGGTTCTTAATTTCCTCTTTGTACACAGACTCATTATTACCCAATAAGAACTGTGTGTTTAATTACAAGGAAAGAGCTTTGTCACAGAGCAATGACAATTCCGGCGTTCACACGCGTACACACACATACACACACACAAAGCGTTGTGGGAAATTAAGTTTATTTATTATTCGTGCGGAGAGAGGTTGTTTCTTTCAAAACACGAAGGAAATGTGCCTGTTCCATTTCGTGCGGTGGGGGAGGTGGTTTGAAGCAACTGAAGGGATGGGGGTTTGTGTTCGAATTTTTTTTGAATTAATTTCCATAAGACTATAAGACCATAAGACATTGAGTCTGATCCATCATTCCACCTTCGGGAACACAGATAATTAATTACACCTGCCAAAAAAAACAACTTTTTTTATTAGAGAACCATTGTGTTCTATCGACTTTAGAGTAAGAACTGGAACTTCTATGGATATAATTTTTTAAGTTATAAAAACGACTAATTTTACTATATTTTAATTAAGCAGCTCAAATTTCAAGCCAAATTTAAACCTCCGAGTTCCTTGATTTAACATGATGTAAACAAATAAGAAAAAACAGCGTTTGTAATATTTGCCGAACAAAATCTGTTGCAAAATGATTAGACGAATAATTAAAATAAAAACAATATTGTTCACTTGTGCTTTTCCTCAGTGCATTGTAACTGCTGCGCTGGAGGACGGGGTTACACCAAATGAGGCTGTAGAGTTTTCCTGTTTGTATTGAAACCCGTCAATTCAATCACAACACCCAATACATTGAGAAACCATGGACAATTCTGGAGTATTCCTTACGCTACGACCACTCAGATTCGCCGTTGAACTCTAAAACGCTGACTATGGAACAGTGCATCATGCCGCAGGGTCTTTGGCCCATAACACAATGCTGAACTCTGAATCTACTCCAAGATCAACTCAACAATTTCCTCTGTTTGCCTTTCAATCATGCGCCTATGTAGGAGTTCCTGCAATGTTCCGAACGTATCAGACTCAGGCAGCTCCGCTGGCTGGTCTGTGATAGGCCAGTAATAAAATTATTTCAGTTTTAAATTTGCGACTATGTTGTTCTGTGCAGCATCGAATTTTCGTGAGCAGGTTTCCGAGGGAAACTGAAGTTTCACATTTGGAATAATCCGAAGTTCCACGTTGCAGCACGCGGCTGATTGATGAACTACTCAGAATTTGGCGTTACAGCAACGTCACAGCGCAACCCCGCAACCTCGTCAGGGACATACACGGTGGGCGGAAGGGTTTGCTCCTGTGTTGCAAGACACCGTATCCTGTATTAAATCCATCAGTGCAGAGGAACCAGACAAATGGAGGAGAACGGATAGATTGATATTACAATGTGATCACGTCACCATGTTAGGTCATGGAACAGTAGAGCACAGGAACAAAACCTTTGACTCTTTACTTCTGCGCTGAGCACGAGACCGAATGAGACTAAATTGATGACTGTAGTTGATCCACCTCCCTTCATTCACTGCATGCTCATGTGCTTTGACTGAATCTCGAGGTTATATCTCAAAAGACGGCAAACCTTTGTCATAAACTCCCTTGTTGAAGTAAGTATTTTAGAAGGCAAGAGAAAGCACTGATAGAATAAAAAAGTTGGAAGTTCCATAAAGATATCCCTGGATGGAGCAGGAACGCTGTTAAGTTCGCCAAACTATTATCAAGTTGGGTGGTGAGATGGAATCCACATGTACAGATGGGGATGACAGAGAAACCAGCAAACTGTTAACATATAGACTTAATCATGACACAACAACAGGGTCAGGAGTCAGCAAAGGTACAAAGAGGAGAGGATTCTGAATATCAAGGGATAAAAGCACGGAATTGATAGCGGTAAATATGAGGTGCGGAGTTGTGAAAGGTAGCAGGTGATGGGTTGGCACAATGACATTTGTGGGCATCAAAAATTAGGTCTACGGGACAGTTAAAGAATTTGGGTTGGTGACCAAAACTGCGAGGAAATGTACATTCTTGTAAGAATTGTTTGCCTTTTGCCCAGTGAGAGTCCAGATAAATCGGGTGGAAAATCAGTTTCAGTATACGCTCCGTAGAAGGACCATATGTTAAGTTCCATGTTAATTCTATTGGATCTTCTCCTCCATCCTTCGGAGGACTGAAATATATTTTCGAGTTAGTGGATGCGTTCACCAAATGGAGAGAGCCTTTCCCAACTACATAATGAAAACCGCTGACGTTACAGCCAGGATTTTATTGGACAGAGTTTCTACCCGTTGGGGATTACAAAGCTGTCTGGAATCAGTCATCGTCACCGCTACACCCACATGTGAAACTGTCTGGGGTAAAACACAGGTTGGTATCCCTTATCGTGCAATTACTGAACGGATGAAAAAACACATTAAAGACAATGTTATCTAAAACGAAATGGTTAGAATCTCTGTTTGGGCTAGATTTATCACAGACGGAGAATGATGGCATTGGAATGGACAAATGCAAGCAACAATTATTTGTCTCTATTAAGGTAAGCCATTATGATGCTGCCCATAACATGTGACAGAAGAAACAGCGCAACAAAGCTATTTCAAAGTGCGAACAAATCCGCGGGAGTCGGAAATAGGACAGAAGGCCAGGATCTCATTATATCAGCCAAGCCCCTTTACAGCTGCGCGATTTGTCGGGACATATGATGTCGCTGACAATGCAGGTCCATCGGTACATCGAATCCAGAGCGCTCCAAACAAGTTGGGGTGGTAACATATTAACAAACCCAAACCACGTGGAGACAGTCGATGTGACCAAGAAGCTGGGTTTCAGAAATCATGTTGTCAAAGGGATGCTCTGGACCGATATGAGAATATCCTCTTAGGGTTATGCGTCAGGTAATTGATGAAGGAGTTGAGCAACCACTTCCAGATTGCCCCCGGAGGATGAGGATAATTCACATCTTTGCTCTCGCCCGAGCCTAGGCGGAGACAAAGGAAGACAGAAACAGATGGTAGAGCGTGTCTGTTATCTGGTCTTCTGGAAATAAACTGGTGGATAATTGATCTGATATTAATGGATATTAACAAGGCGTTAATGTTAGTCATGGTAGGACCATTCATTATGTCAGAAGGTTTAGTATCTAGGGATAGTTGGCTGGTGGATTCAGAACTGACACCCACTGAAGGCAGCGGATAGTACTGGGAGGGCCTCTTTCTCCCTAGATGTCGGTGGCCAGCGGGGTCCTGCAGAGATCCATTCTGAGACCCCAGGACTGCTGTGTTGTTTATGAATAGTTCGTATCAGGAGGTGGAAGGGTGGTTTATTGTATTTTCCGTGATGAAAAGATTGATGCAATTATGGAGTGTGCAGACGTTTGTCACTGATTGCACAGGACAGTGACAGGACGCAGAGCAGTGTTAAGAAGTTACAGATGGAGTTCAACACGGAAAGGTTCGAAGTGATTCACTTTGGAAGGATGAATTTGAAGGCAGATGCGATATTGTCTCGAGTTAACGGAAAGTCGCACATTAGTACGAGTTCCACAATGGAAACAGAGTGACCAGACTTTCTATCAGAAACCGAGGCCCGCTCATCGCTACGAGTATCACAATAGGCACGGAGCGGAGCGGTGCACTGCAGGAGCAGGAAGGAGTATGATTGACAGGTGAGCTTGAATACTTCTGCTGTTCTGCACTACTCTTAGTAACAACTTGGGAACCTGCGAACAGTTCACAGATTTCACTTGCTAGTTTTGTTCAAACAGAGAACGGATTGATAAATAGTGGTAGAACTGTGGCAGGCTTGAGAATATATTTAAAGTTAAATATACTGCATCGCACGTCACGGTTATAGGGTATGAAGACATTCACCGACAGAGGTCAGGTCCCTGCCAAATGGCCCCATTGGTCTTCAAACTGTCTACAGCCCTGGCTAATTTCCCGAAGACACGTGCCTCAGTTTGATCACAGGTCTCGGCAATATCGCTATGGGTCTTTTACAGTGTTTGGAGGAATATGTGCAGTGTATTTTATTGCACCACATGTCAGTTGTTGCTGACTCACACTATTTCCATCACTCAGACCGCCCGGAATGACTGGAACGAACGAACGAAAAGAAGAACGAATGTTCCCCTTTAATAAAGATGATTTCTCCATTTCGCCTGCCAGAATAAGCCCCTTTCCTTTAATTTCAGAAGCGAATGTGCTCCGTCAAATGTTACAAAATAAATTGACTTCAAGATAAGTATGCCAACTTTAAAAGCAACACAGATATTAAAAAAAAAAAATCCCATTTATATAGCTCAAGCTAGGTATCATGGAGAATTTCATGGAATATTTGCATCATAATTTGTTTTAAAGTAGATAGATTGCAATATCCCTTGAGGAGTCAAATTCGTGACACGGGAACAGTCAGTAAAATAGTATAACTTAATTCTTTGTGCAGTTCATTGTCACTAATGTCCCTGACGTGACAGCCACGCTAAGTGCCTCAGTGGAATTGCTCTCACATCGATAAAAGTCTGTTAAACCGATCACTAGTCCATCTGAGCAGCTCAAACGTTCCATACAACGCTGCTTCTGACGGAGTATGGGATTTCCGACGATTTACTACCTTGCAGCCTTTTTCTATCCCGCAATTGTAGCGGTTGGTGTTCCCGGTAAGATTCCAGAGCTGGTTACTTTATGTATGGTGCGGTCATCTTACTGTTACTCGGCTGCGGTATTCGCACTGTTCCTAAGCACAGATGCCACCATCGGCTGGAACGTGTTTTCGGAATGGAGGATACAAGTATCCAATGGTTTTATTTCCATTTTCCATACTTCGATCGTAGCGTTTTCTTCTTTTGTCAGTGAAGTCGGTGCCGATATTGCAACTGTTTCATAATTTCACCTCGCCAGGCTTTCTGAAGTGATGCCAGTCTCTGCTTTTCCAGGCTCCAGTCTCTATAGGTGCAGACCCTTCGACATTACAACAACGTGGCAGCTTATTTAAAAGACGGTCCAGTCTATTTTCGACAAGTAGGCCTGTTCTTCTGTAAGTCAGTAAATGAGAACTCGTGTTTCATATCAATATGTTCCCTTCTTAAAGATTGGAGTGATATTTGCATTCTTCTAATCCCCTGGAATCATTCCGGAATCTAGAGACCTCTTTCAGAACCCTGGGGTGTAGACAATCTGGTCCAGATGACTTACTTACCATCAGACTTACAATCATATCACTGGACACCACTTTGCCACCGCTCCAAACAATCTCTTCAGCAATTCCACCTCTAATGGTGTTGTTTACAGGAGATCGACTGTTCACCGGCACGTGAGTCGTGGAACTCGGATGCCGAGCTCTAAACTTTGGGGATGTCGGCAAGCCACTGACTCTCACATCCGTCATTGTCCTCCAGCAGGAGTGCTGAGACGGAGACCGCACACACTGGATTTCTGTTTTCCACTTCCAAACAGAACAAACCTGCATAGCATTGCAAGAATGGGGGCATTCAGGGAGCTGACCATGTTTATATTTTTTTCCAAATTTCTTCTAGTTAACTTAATAGTGATTGTGTTCCTTTCTCGGGGAAAATGCGGACTCTCCAAATGCATCACCCGTTACCTGGTTGGAATGGCAACAGCGGATCTGATGGTGGTTATCGTTTTTGCTTTAGTGGAACAGACAAACAATATCTACATTTATTCCAGATCCTTGCTCATCACTCCTGTGTGCGCTCTGACACTTGTACTTGTAGCTTTGACACGGGACTGTTCTGTTTGGTTCACGGTCAGTTTTACCTCAGATTGCTTCATCGCAATATTTTGCCAAAAGCTACGGGAGCGATACTGCACCGAGAAAACAGCAACGGTGGTTATCGTGATCGTAGTTATACTGAGTTGCGGGAGAGGTGTCCCTGTTTACTTTGCCCTTGAACCTTACGTCATCATTGACAACACGCTGTGGCGGTGCACCGGCACATATGAATACGCCACTTTACCCGTGTGGAGAGCATACGCATTACTGGACAGTATGTTAACACCAATTCTACCAATCGGATTAATTCTATTGTTTAACGGGTTAACCGTAAGACATATCGTTGTGGCAAATAGAGTCCGCAGAAGGCTGCGGCACAGCAGCGGTAATCAGAAAGATACCGAGGTGGAAAAACGCAGAAAATCGATGATTTTGTTGTTTTCTATATCACTAATTTCATATTAATTTGGATGCCCTATGTAACTCATTCCATGAAATGGCAAGTGCAAAACTATTTTTACGAGGACAGATATTTGAGTTCCCCGGTATACATCCTACAGCAATTCGGGTTCACGTTGCAAATTCTCAGAGTGTGCACCAATACCTGTACCTATACATTGACGCAGAGGAAATTCATGGAAGAGCTGAAGAATGGAATGAAGTATGTGTTTACATTGAATGGCCATCTGTGTAGATAACGCCAATGTCTAATTGCAATTCAGAAAATGAAAATAGAAACATAGAAAACCTACACCATGTAAAACCTAAATACCGAACATGTCCCTACCTTAGAAATGACTAGTCTTCCCCATAGCACTCTATTTTTCTAAGCTCCATGTACCTATCTAAAAGTCCCTTAAAGGACAGATTCGTGTCCGTCTCCACCACCGTTGCTGGCAGCCATTCCACCCACTCACCAATCTCTGAATAAAAAACTTACCTCTGACATAACCTCTGTAAGTACTTCCCAGAACCTTAATCTTGTGTCCTCTTGTGGCAACCATTTCTGTCCTGGAAAAAAAAGCCTCAGACTATCCACACAATGAATACTTCTCATCATCTCATACACCTCCATCAAATCACCTCTTATCCTCCTTCGCTCTAAGGAGAAAAGGCCTAGGTCACTCAACCTGTTTTCAGAAAGCATGCTTCCCAATTCAGGAAACATCCTCGTAAATCTCCTCTGCACCCTTTCTATGGCGTCCACACCCTTCCTGTTGTGAGGTGACCTGAACTGAGCACAGTACTCCAAGTAGGGTCTGAGCAGGAACCGATATAGCTGCAACATTAACTCTCGGCTCCTAAATTCAATTCCACCATTAATGAAGGGTAATAAACCGAATGACTTCGTAACCACTGAGTCAACCTGCGCAGCAGCTTTTAGCGTCCTATGGACTAGGACCACAGGATCCCTCTAATTCTCCACACTGCCAAGAGTCTTACCATTGATACTATATTCAGTCCATCATATGTGACCGACCAAAATAAACCGCTTCACATTCTTTGGGTTGAACTCCATCTCCACTTCTCAGTCCAGTTTTGCATCTTATCAATGCCCCGCTGTAACCTCTCACTGCCATCCACACTATGCACAACACCTCCAAACTTTGTGTCATCAGCAACCTCCACTTCCTCATCCAGGTCATTTATAAAGATCACGAATAATAAGGGTCCCAGAACAGATCCTTCAGATACATTCAGCGGAGATTTCAAATAAAACTGTTTTACTGTGAACTACTTTGGCAAATATGTCATCGATTCAAACTATAATTTGACTGGTCATCAGGAAATTGCAGAATTTGCGGAAGATTGTTTACTTCATACATTTCAGGTAGGTAGCAAAACAAACGTCCGATGCTGTTGGCGTGATTGATACTTTTGTTGAAGTATGTTCCAAACTATCAGACACTGGACTGTCACAATGGCAGGGATGGCTTCAGGACTTCCCGTGTTTAGATGCTGGAACATGGAAAGGGTCGGGTAACAGAGTGTAACGGGAGTGCGACAGCAAATCAGGGATAGTTTCCCAGATGCGGAAAGGGAGGAAAACGTGGAGCGTTCGGTTTGTAATAGACTGTGAGAAAAACACAGGTACATGAGGCGGACTGGCGAAAAGTCCGGACCTGATCAAATATTGGAAAAGGTAACGGGTCAGGTGACAGAACTCTCCACTGGTCAGCATTTCAGAATGATAGGACGGAACTCTCCAACATTTACCTTACACAGAGTTTGGAGAAGGGAGCCTGGAATTTGTGGTCTGCGATGTATGGTGCCACCTGGCAGGAGCTTGGGAAAGTACATTGGGAAATGATGTATTCAGTAAAATGCGCAACAGATATGTGGAGATTGTTTCGGGAGCACTGACATGGAGTTCAGTAAAGGCTTGCCCCATTTTCGCAGGGCAAGGATGATAGTATAAAGTAAACCGCGGTGACAAGAATGTACGAACAACTCGTCAAGAGGAAGAAAGAAAGAATCTCATGGTTTCGGGCAAAAGGATTGGATAGGTTTATGGACAGTCACAATGCAGACAGGGAAGAATTTAACAGCGGGCATAGAAGAGGGAGAAAGGGACTTGAGAATGATTTGGCGAGTTGCCCGAAGTTAAGCAAAGAAGAGGAGGATGACCAGAGAAAGTGTGGACAGATCAGAGGTTAAAGAGGAAAATTGTGTTTGGAGTCAAGCAGGCAGTGAAGCTCCTGACTGAATGCATTGATGAATGTGAACACAGCGTCAAAAGGCTGATATGCTGGAACATGGCGACGTTGAGAAACGGGATGCGCTGGAAATTTGGAAGACATTATGACAGGTGATTCCCCGGTGCGAGAAAGGATATTTTCCACGTAATTTTAGAAGGTGAGCGAAGATATTGCATCGCTTTTGGACGGGATGTTTGTGTCTTCGCTGGCCACAAAAGTAGATCTAGGAGAGTGGGGGGTGGCAAACAGTATTCATTCGTTGTTGAAAGATAATAGGGATACTCCTTCGAATTACAGACCCATGAGTATTACGTCCGCAGTGGGTAAACTGCTGCAGAGGACTATTGAAAAGGGAATTTATGAGTATTTGGAGAACCGGAGTCCAACTACTGAGAGTCAGCATGGCTTTTTGAGGGGCATGTTGCCCTTTATGAAACAGATTCAATTATTTGTAACAGTGAAAATCAAGCAGAAGAATCAGGACAGTAGACGTGGGTGCATTAATCTTGGTCTGGCATTTGATCAGTTCCCCATAGTGGACTCATTCAGAAAGTCAGGGGGCATGGAATCGGGGCAACCTGGCTGCGTGGATTCAGAATTGGCTTACTAACAGAAGGCAGATGATGTAGTAGATAGAGCGAACACTGGCTGGAAGACAGCGGGCATCCGCGTTCCGCAAGGGCGGTCGAAATTTCGTTATAGTTTACAGCTCTATTTGGACTCTGCAGTTACAAAGGAAAATGACTGATTTAATCTGATCATCTATCAGCAGCTGGATAATTTATGGAATCTGGGTTGAAGATGGGCTGACCGCTGAACTGCTGTCTGCATCAGCACGTGTTCTAAACGGACCTGCAATTTTCTATTACAGAGCAGATGATGTTTTTTGCAATTAGGGCTGACGACGTAAGCACATCGCTGAGCTATTCACAACACCGCCACGTTATGCAAATGGACCTGTCATTTACATGTTACAGGGCAGATACTACAGTGACCTCAAAACAATCTTCTCCAATGGAGCCCTATAACTTAAAACCAGTATTTCGAAGGGTTCAGCAGCTGCTTCTGGTGCTGTTTAAAATGACCAGCCTTCCAAAATGCCAATTTCAAATTCTCAATTCAAGTACACACCGATTTTTAAAAATGCCAATTTACCACTGAATCTTGGTTTTATTGTATTGGGTGTAGATGCGCTTATAATTCGATGCATGCAAGCCTGAATCCACAAGAACGGTGTGGAGTCCGTGTCTCACTCTGAGGTCATAAGAAATGAAACATACAAAACGACAGAACCGAGAGCAAAGCAAACGCGGGCTCATAGTTGTCCTCCTTCAAAACCACCGCAGGCAACTGGAGAATACAGAATAATCAACTTCCAATGCAAAAGGCCTCAGCACGTATTCTAAAGAATTTAGGAGACTAGGATGTAGAGAGCTGAGGCTCACGTACAGTAGAACTTCACAGAATTTCGGAAAGATATGCAGCCGCCGTATTTCGCATCAGTTCTCATAAAAAAACACAAATTTTCTATCACAGGTATGGTGGAAACGAAAATGAATTTATTCATCCCCCCAACACAAACTAAAGAAACTTATCATGCCAATAAAGTCATTTATGACCGTAATCTTTCTTTCTCTCTTTCAATTGAACCCAACAATGTCCACATCCTGTGCAATATTTCAAATCCGCAAAGCATTCATATTTTTAAATATTCAGAAAATGGCATGTCTTATTTATTCAACAGTTAACGAAACATCTCCAATTGCAATCATACAACATTTAATGAAGCATTTTCACTCCAAGACAAAGAGAAGCAGAAAGTAATGCATCGTTCAAGAGTTAATATTGAAGACAATGAAAACGTGAAGTCTCCACAACTCCAAGCCTCCAACGACTGCCCGGATATCTCAATTCCAATTTCAGACCAAGGACAGGATTCGGACTAAATTAACCCTTTGTTGTATATTATCGGCGCGAATGATCCGTGACCACCGATGAAGAACAGATTTGTTCACCGTACTAGGAACACCGTCACACCCCCCTCTAGACCGGAACAATTGTCTTTACGGTCCTACTGAAAGAGTGAAGGCATATGCCTGTAATGTAATACTCCCTTTATCACCTCGCCTCTGCGCTTGCATCTTCTCGTGTTATAAAAATCCATCTTATTCAGTCTTAATCCTTTAGTGTGTGCAAGGACAGAGGAATCGAACAGTATAAACGAATTTCTAGATCGGTCCGTGCTGTGAGATACTAAAGGTGTCTCAGCTATACATTAGACATCCATACGAAACCACTGCACAGAAAAAGGGTCTTCAGCCCGTCAGATCAGTGAGGAATTAGTTACATCCTACTTCGATCGATCTGCACCCGGACCAAGTTCATCCATATACCTGTCATCCAATCACATCTTAAACGTTGAACAATTTAGAACATAGAACATAAAACCCTTCGGCCCACAATGTTGTTCCGACCATCAAACACTGCCTCCCATATAACCCCCACCTTAAATTCCTCCATATACCTGTCTAGTAGTCTCTTAAACTTCACTAGTGTATCTGACTCCACCACTGACGCAGGCAGTGCATTCCAAGTACCAACCACTCTCTGAGTAAAAAACCTTCTTCTAATATCCCCTTTGAACTTCCTTCCCCTTACCTTAAAGCCCCGTCCTGTTGTACTGAGCAGCGGTGCCCTGGGGAAGAGACGTTGGCTGTCCACTCTGTTTATTCCTCTAAATATCTTGAACACCTCGATCATGTCTCCTCTCATCCACCTTCTCTCCAAAGAGTAAAGCCCTATCTGCCTTAATCTCTGATCATAATGCACACTCTCTAAACCAGGCAGCATCCTGGTAAATCTCCTTTGTACCCTTTCGAACGCTTCCACATCCTTACTATAGTGAGGCGACCAGACCTGGACACAGTACTCCACGTGTGGCCTTACCAGTGTTTTATAGAGCTGCATCATTACATCATGACTCTTAAACTCTATCCTTCGACTTATGAAAACTAACACCCCATAAGCTTTCTTTACTACCCTATCTGCCTGTGAGGCAACTTTCAGAGATCTGAGGACATGATCTCTGCTCCACTACCATTTACTTCCTGTCATTTACTTTGTACTCTGCCTTAGAGTTTCTCCTTCCAAAGTGTACCACCTCACAGTTCTCCGGGTTGAACTCCATCTGCCAATTCTCAGCCCATTTCTGCATCCTATCAATGTCTCTCTGTAATATTCGACAATCCACTACACTATTTACAACACCGCCAACTTTTGTGTCGTTTGCAAACTTGCCAACCCACTCTTCTATCGCCAAATCAAGGTCGTTAATAAAAATCACGAAAGGTAGAGGTCCCAAAACAGATCCTTTGGCGACACCACTAATCACAACCCTCCAATCTGAATGTACTCCCTCCCCCAAAACATTCTGCCTTCTGCCGGCTAGCCAATGCTGAATGTACTTGGCCAAACATCCCTGGATTCCATGCCTTCTGACTTTCTGAATAAGCCTATCGTGTGGAACCTTGTCAAACGCCTTTCTAAAGTCAATGTAGATCACATTCACTGCACTACCCTCATCTATATGCCTAGTCACCTCCTCAAAAAAACATTATCAGGCTTGTTAGGCACAATCTGCCCTTCAGAAATCCACGCTGGCTGTCACTGATCAGACCATGATTCTTTAAATGCCCATGGATCCAATCTCAAAGAATGTTTTCCAACAGATTTTCTACCACAAACGTAAAGCTTACTGGTCTATATTTTCTCGGACTATCCGTACTATATTTTTTGAACAAGGGGACAACATTCACCTCCCTCCAATCCTCTGGTACCATTCCCGTGGACAACGAGAACATAATGATCCGAGCCAGAGGCTCAGCAATCTCTTCCCTCACCTCGTGGAGCAGCCTGGAGAATATTCAATCAGGCCCCGGGGACTTATCCGTCTTAATGTATTTTTACAACTCTAACACCTCCTCTACCTTAATATCAACATGCTCCAGAACATCAACAACACTTACATTCTGCTCAGTGTCACCAAGTTCCCTCTCATTAGTAAATAACGAAAAGAAGTATTCATTGAGGACCTCGCTCCAGCTTCCAGGCACGTCTTCCCACCGTTATCTCTAATCGGTCCTAATTCCACTCCAGTAATCCTTTTGTTCGAGTCAGCTGGAGACGCTCATGGAGTGAGTACCGTTTTGGATTCGCTCCATAGCTTTTACTTTTTTTAACCTTTGATCACCCTTATTCAGCTTATTTTACCTATACCGGAAGTTTCTTTATTCTTTTTTTTTGGATTTACTGCCAAAAGTTTGTTGTGAACTTTTGATGATATGCAAACAGAAATGTCTCTCATGTTTAAGGGACGGGATCACGGACGTAATCCGAACGGTAACGGAAAAAAGCAGGCTCCGACACAACAAACACCATTAACTTTTGAATTGTTTATGGAGGTTTTGGATCAAAAATTTGCTGAACTACAACAATTTTTTAAAAAGATATAAAGGCTTTTCAAGAGTACATGGCTAAGACAGATTTAGTAATTAAACAGCAACAAGCTCTTATTGCGTCTCTGCAAGAAGAAGCTCGGAAGCGAGATTTGACTATTGGAAAACTGCAACAGGATTTAATTTCGACCATTAAGCTGATGGAAGCCCTTAAAGCCAAGAGAGACGATTTTGAGAATCGGTCCAGAAGACAGAACGTACGTATACTTGGTCTTCCAGACGGCATAGAAAAAGATGACCCTTCGAAATATTTTGCTCAACTTTTAAAAGAAGCGTTTCCGACAATTTTCCCGAATAACCCCCCTTTATTGGATCGGGCACATAGAATTCGGCGTCGATCACCGAGTGTTACAGACAAACCTTCGGTGGTAATTGTCCGGTTCCATTATGTACATGACAAAGAACAAGTTATAAGAGCAGCTCGTCGGGTAAGAATGATTAAAATCAAAGATTTTTCCTTCCGCCTGATCGAAGATTTTAGTTCAGATCTTTTAAAAAGAAGGCTTCTTTTTAAACCGTTGATGGCTGAATGTTATGAGAAAAATCTGAAACCTGCGCTTCTATACCCTGCGAAGCTTCGAATTTCTCCGTCGAATGCTCCACGACAGGTTTTCCTTTCAACTTCAGAAGCGAGAAAATATCTGGAGGAGAACTTCCCCACTGCTACAGACACCAGTCTTTAATAAATGAATGATTCTGATCGTGTAAGATGGCTCTCGATCTCTTAAACCAGAATTATAATCTGGTTATTGGTGTAGGTTCATCCTACACTTTATACTCAAGTTAGAGTGTGTTTGCGTCATGTTAATTGTTTTGCCTTATACACTTTAATCATTTAACTACAT
Source organism: Hypanus sabinus (assembly GCF_030144855.1). Lineage (NCBI taxonomy): Eukaryota > Metazoa > Chordata > Chondrichthyes > Myliobatiformes > Dasyatidae > Hypanus > Hypanus sabinus. The sequence goes on from NW_026781343.1 coordinate 278,451, forward strand.
ACTTGTCTATTAACTTTGTTCCTTCGAAGGTATATTTTTAATTCTTTGAACGTAAATTTTTCCTTGATTAAGATGGTGGTTTTTTGGAAAAGATTTTTGGTTTTGCTTAAGATGGCATTATGTTTATATTTTTCGTGTTTCTTCCAGACAATGCATCGCTTATCTCAGCTTAAATATTTTTTGTTTTGTCTGGGCCAGAGCCCGAGTTATAATTGTTTTTTTGTGATTATGTTTTTATTCTTTTTACAACTAACTATACTTAGAAATATGGTTTTTTATTATAGCGATTTTATTTTTAAAGTCGGGGTGATTCTTTTATATATATCCTTTTTATATGGAGAGTTCTTCAGCTGACATGGGGGTAGGATTAGTCTTACCTTTCCTTTTTTTAAGTCATATTTTGGCTTTTTCTCTTTTTCTCGGGGGGTGGGGGGATGGACTGTTTTCTAATTCTATTTTTTTTTGTACCAGTTTGTGTTAATTTTTTTATTCGGGCTGTTTTTGAACTTCAAATATGTCTGTGTTGTCGTCACCTCCGGGTCTTCTCACTACTTTTGTTCCTCTTCCGGGTGCATGAGTTTATTAGTTGGTTAACCCTTTCTATACCAAAGGGTTGATTATAGAATTATGGCTCAGACCATTAATTTTGTTTCTTGGAATACTAATGGTTTAAATCATCCAATTAAACGAAAGAAGATTTTCAAAGTATTCCAAAGTCTTAAAGCTCATATCATTTTTGTACAAGAAACTCATGTGAGGAGGGAGGACAAATTTCGTTTTTTTAGATTTTGGCGGGGTCAACAGTATCATGCAAATTCGAATGCTAAAGTAAAAGGAGTTTCAATTTTTATTGACTCCTCTATTTCATTTGTTCAACATGATATTTTTTCCGATCCGAATGGCAGATTTTTGTTAATTACGGGTTTACTTTGTAATAAAAAGGTTGCTTTGGTTAATGTTTATGCTCCAAATGTGGATTGTCCTGACTTGTTTAAGTCTTTATTTACTTCTTTACCCAATCTAAACGAATATAAGTTAATAATGGGTGGTGACTTTAATTGTTGTTTAAATCCTCTGATGGATAAATCTTTATCTATTCAGACTTTACCTAATAAGTCGGCCACTTGTATTAACTCTTTTTTTGACTGACAATGGAGTTTTTGATATTTGGAGATTCTGGTATCCTAATGACAAAGAGTTTTCTTTTTTCTCACATGTTTATCACTCTTATTCAAGAATTGATTATTTTTTGTAGACTCTTGTATTATTCCATTGGTAATCGGTTGTAACTATGATATTATAGCTATCTCTGATCATGCTCCGTTATTACTTTCTAAGAAATTTACGGATACAGCTTTTAATGCTAGACAATGGCTATTTGACTCTACTTTGTTGCAAGACTCTGACTTTATAAAATTTATGGAGGAGCACATCGACTTCTTCTTCTCAACTAATTCTACAGATGATATTTCCTGCGGAACACTTTGGGACACTTTTAAAGCTTATATACGTGGACAGATTATTTCTTATTCTGTTGGTTTGAGGAAACGTATCAAGATGGAAACTCTTTTATTGGTCGATAAAATTAAAGCCATTGATAAGAAATATTCGATTGCTCCTAGTAAGGAGCTTTACAAACAAAGGGTTGAACTTCAAATGGAACATAGTTTATTACTTACATCCTCGATTGAAAATCAATTAATGAAAACTAAATCTGATTTTTATATACATAGTGATAAATCTGGTAAACTGTTAGCTAGTCAATTGAAGAATGCTCTGGTTAAACGTCAAATCACTAAGATTGGTCAGCACAATGGGAATCTGACAGTTAATCATGATGAGATAAATAAGGCATTTCAAGATTTCTATACCTCCCTGTATCAATCTGAATTTCCTCAAGATTATAATACCATGTCTGATTTTCTTGGGAAATTAAATTTTCCAAGGTTATCATCTGATGATCTTTTGATATTGGATACTCCTATTACGGATGTAGAAATTAAAGGGGCTATTTCCTCAATGAATTCTGGGAAAGCACCGGGTCCAGATGGCTATACAGTTGAATTTTTTTATTTTTTTTTTCCGCTACTCTTTCCCCTTGGTTAGGTAAGGTTTTTGAGGAGGCCATTAGATTAGGGAATTTGCCACAATCTTTTCATAGAGCTTCCATTTCTCTAATATTGAAGAAAGATAAAGACCCTACTAATTGTGCTTCTTATAGACCTATATCTTTATTGAATGTAGACTCCAAGATTTTTTCTAAGTTACTGGCATCTAGATTGGAGAAGGTATTACCCAAAATTATTTCAGATGATCAAACTGGCTTTATTAAAAATCGTTATTCTTTTTTTAACATTAGGAGATTGTTGAATATTGTTTCTACTCCCTCACATGATACTTCAGAATGCGTGATTTCATTAGATGCGGAGAAAGCATTTGACAGAGTTGAATGGCCTTACTTATTTAATGTGTTGGAGAAGTTTAATTTTAGTCCGATATTTATATCATGGATTAAATTGATTTATCATACTTCTGTAGCCTCAGTGGTTACCAATAATCAAAGATCTCCCTTTTTGCGCCTATTTCGGGGCACTAGACAGGGATGTCCTCTTAGTCCATTACTATTTGACATTGCCTTAGAACCTTTGGCAATTGCCATCAGGATATTTTGGGTATTAATCGTGGGACAGATATTCATAAGTTATCTTTGTATGCAGATGATTTATTACTATTCATTTCTAACCTGGAGAAATCCATTCCAGCAGTTTTATCATTATTGGCCCAATTTAGTGAGTTCTCTGGGTATAAGTTAAATCTTAATAAAAGTGAATTGTTTCCATTAAATAAACGGGTCCCAATTTATGGAAATTTACCCTTTAAATTAGTTAATGACTCTTTTACTTATTTAGGGATCAAAATCACAAAGAACCATAAAGATTTATTTGGATTTAATTTTTTACCCTTAATTCATCAGATTAAAGGTTTGTTTACTAAGTGGTCACCTTTGTCTCTATCCCTAATAGGTAGGATTAATGCTATTAAGATGGTTATTTTACCTAAGTTTTTATATATTTTTCAAGCGATACCAATTTTTATCCCGAAATCTTTTTTTACTAATGTTGACTCTAAAATTTCTTCATATATATGGCAGTATAAAAATCCCAGGTTAGGTAAAACATATTTACAGAAAACAAAAAAGGAAGGCGGGTTAGCATTACCTAATTTCAGATTTTACTATTGGGCAGTTAATATTAGATATTTGTTATGCTGGTTGAAAGATGGGGGTGGATCTTTTGGCCCTTGTTGGGTGAGTTTAGAAACTAAATCGGTATCAGCTTATGCTTTGGGTTCTATTTTAGGGACTTCTCTCCCTTTTGCTCTTTCTAAATTGCCGAAACGAATTGACCACCCGATAGTTAAACATACATTGCGTATATGGTTTCAATTTCGGAGATTTTTGGGGTTGACTCAATTCGGTTTAAATAGTCCTATTGTATCTAATTGTTTTTTTTTTCACCCTTCCATTATAGATCAAGCTTATTCAGCTTGGAAAACTAAGGGATTACTAAGATTTTCTGATTTATTTTTAGTAAATTGTTTCATGTCTTTTGAACAATTATCCAACAAATGTAACTTGCCGAGATTTCATTTGTTTAGATATTTACAGATTAGACATTTTTTAAGTTCTGTACTCTCTACGTTTCCAAATTTTGTGCCTTCAGATACCTTGGAGAGTTTATTTGAATTAGACCCTTTTCAAAAAGGGCTTATTTCAAAACTTTCTAATATAATTATGAAGATACGTTTAGAGCCTCTTTATAAGACTAAACAGGATTGGGAAAGAGAGCTTAGTTTTAGTATTTCTAGTGAGAATTGGGATAGAATTCTTCAATTAGTTAATACATCATCGTTATGTGCCAAACATTCACAAATACAATTTAAGGTTGTACATAGGGCCCATATGTCCAAGGATAAATTAGCTCATTTTTACTCTCATATAAGTCCTATTTGTGATAGATGTCATTCTGAAATTGCGTCTTTAACTCACATGTTTTGGTCGTGTTCATTTTTGGAGAAATATTGGAAAGATATTTTTGATATTATTTCTGCGGTTTTGAATATTGATTTACAACCTCATCCTATTATCGCAATTTTTGGTTTACCAATGTTAGATTCACAGCATTTATCTTCTTCAGCCCGTCGAATGATTGCATTTCTAACTCTGATGGCTAGAAGATCTATATTGTTGAATTGGAAAGAAATTGATCCTCCCACTGTATTTAATTGGTTCTCTCAAACTATGTTATGTTTAAATTTAGAAAAAATTAGAAGTGGTACTTTTGAGACTTCTATTAAATTTGAAAAGTTATGGAGACCATTTATTCAACATTTTCATATGATGTAATATGACCCTGTGCAAAGTACATTTGATTTCCCAGCTTTTAGATTATGTATTTTGAGAGGACCGGAAGTGACGGCATTGATGAATACTTATTTTTGTGAGATATTATAAACAGCCCACTTTTTTTTTCCTTCTCTTTTGTTTGTTTTTTTTTTCTTTTATATTACTTATTAGTTATAGTTATTAGAATAGATTAGTTAGTTTTGCATTATATATTTTTTTTGTTTTTTTTCTTTCTTTATTCTGTTTTTTTATATTATACATTATGGAATATTTAGATTTACTATGTCCATACATATACCTTATGGCTTATGTCTTGGTAAACTCATTTATATTGTAACTATTATGTATGTTTTTTTTTCATATGTAATGGAATGTGTATGTTGGTAATTTCTTTATCAATATATCATCAGTATTCTGTCCATATTACTAATATTAATAAAAAGATTTAGAAAGAAAATAATCATTTTGTTCTTCACATAATTGAAGAATGCCTTATGGTTTTCCTTTAGCCTAGTCGCCAAGGCCTTCTCATTCCCTCTTTTTGCTCTTCTCAGCCCCTTCTTAATCTCCTTTCTTGCCACCCTAAATTGCTCAATAGTCCCATCTGGTCCTTGCTTCCTAAGCATCATGTATGCTTCCTTCTAACAGCTGACTAGATTTCGCACCTCACTTGTCAGCCATGGTTCCTTCACCCTACCATTCACTGTCTTCCTCACCAGGACACATTTATTCCTAACATGCTGCAAGAGATCCTTGAACATCGGCCACATGTCCATAGTGCATTTCCATGCAAAAACATCATCCCAATGCACACCCGCAATTTCTAGCCTTATAGTCTCATAATTCGCCCTTCCCCAATTAAAACAAATTCCTGTCCTCTCTGATTCTAACCTTTTCCATGATTATGCTAAATGCCAGGGAACGGTGATCATTGTCCCCCAGATGCTCACCCACTGAGAGGTCTGTGACCTGACCTAGTTCGTTACCTAATACTAAATCTGGTATGGCATTGCCCGATGTCGGCCTGTCAACATACTGTGACAGGAATCCGTCCTGGACACACTTAACAAACTCTGCCCCATTTAAACCCTTGGATCTAATCAGGTGCCAATCATACTAGGGAAATGTCACCCATGATAACAGCTCTGTTATTTTTGCACTTTTCCAAAATCTGCCACACAATCTGCTCCTCGGTTTCTCTGCTGCTACCATGGGGACTATAGAATACCCCCAGTAGAGTAACTTGGCCCTTCCTGTTCCTGACTACCATCCATACTGACTCAAAAGAGGAGACTGCTACATCACCCACCCTTTCTGTAGCTGTAATAGTATCCCTGTACAGTAACTTCACCCCTCCGCACCTGTACAGTACCTGTACAGTAACTCCACCCCTCCGCACCTTCTCCGCACCATCTCTATCTCTTTTAAAACAGTGAAATCCAGGAATATTGAGAATCCATTCGTGCCCTGGTGCTAGCCAGGTCTCTCTAATGGCTACGACATCATAATTCCATGAATGTATCCAAGTTCTCACTTCATCACCTTTGTTCCTGATGCTTCTTTCATGGAAGTACACACACTTTAGCACTTCTAACTTGCAACCTTTACACCATTCTGATTTCTTTCCTCAAAAACTCTCTATATGTTAGATCTGGATTTACTCCATGTTCCTCTTTCACTGCTCTATCGCTCCGTGTCTCATCCCCCTTGCAAATTATTTTAAACCCTCCAGAACCATGCTAGCAAACCTACCTGCAAGGATATTGCTCCCCCTCTAGTTCAGGTGCAGCCCATCCAAACTGTACAAGTCCCACCTTTCCCAGAAGAGTCCCAATGCTCCAAATATCTAAATTCTGCCCCCTGCACCAACTCCTCAGACACTCCTTCAACTGACATCTCCTCCAGTTCTTACCATCACTATCACGTAGCACTGGCAGCAATCCCGAGAACGCCATCCTTGAGGTCCTGTTCTTCAGACTTCTGCCTAGTTCCCAGAACTCACACTTCAGGACATCATCCCTCTTCCTGCCTATGTCCTTGATGACAACATGTATCACGACTTCTGGTTGCTTTCCCTCTCGTACCAGGATGTTATGCAGCCGGTCAGAGACATCCCAGACCCTGGCACCCGGGAGGCAACAAACTATGCGGGTGTCCTTCTCAAGTCCACCAAATCTTCAGTCTGCTCCCCTGACTATAGAGTCTCCAATGACGACAGCTCTCCTCTTCTCCGTCCGACCCTTCTGCACCCCAGTGCCAGAGGCTCTAGATAGAACATAGAACAGTATGGGTTTCATTGTGTGTCTGTCAGTTTCTGCTAAGTTATGAGTTTCAATTTCTATCTGCAGATCACTGTTACAGAGTGTGTGTGTAGGTTACATTGTGTATCAGTCAGTCTCTGTTACAGTGTGAGAGTGTGGGTTTCATTCTGTATCTGTCCGTCTCTGCTACAGTGTGAGAGAGTAGGTTTTGATCTGTATCTGTCAGTCTTTGCTAGCGTGTGAGAGTGTGGGTTTCATTCTGTGTTTGTCTGGCTCCACTCCAACGTTACGTGTTTTATCTCAGTCCTCTACCTCAGTCTCATTGGAGGCCAATTCTCTGGATGCTTTCAAGAAGGAGCTAGATAGTTATCTTTTGGGTAGGGGAATCAAGGGATATGGGGACAAGGCAGTGATCTGGTATTGATAGTGAATGATCAGACATGATCTCAGAATGACGGTGCAAACTCGAGGGGCCGAAAGGTCTACTTCTGCACCTATTGCCTATTGCCTAATGTGCGTGAGTGTATTTTTTTCTCCTTCTTCCCCGCTGTTCCTCAATCCTAGTAAGTACTCTTAAAATAGATTCTGTATTCCCGGGCTATTTTAAGAGCAATAGTCTCCTGCAGTTAGTTTATGTTATAATTGTGAGATTGACAGTGCACCGATGAATGATGACGGTTCTATCGAGCAGAACATGCAGCGTCGTAGAGTCATATATCAAACAGATATTCGGCCCGACATTATTCATTATTCAACCTCAGTGAGCCAAATGAGTAGAACGTGATCTGTAATTTTGGCAAAACGACTACTTAAATCTTGAATGGAAAAAAATCAAATTATATAAATTCATTAATTTATATAAATAAATGTGTAATTGTATTAACTAATGTTCGAAATATGACCCACCGATGCAGAGTGTTTCATATTCGGGCATCATTTATACGAATACATTTCCTTCAGCAATCCTAAATTGCTACTTTCACTGTGTCTCTGCCCTGATATTTTTGCCAATTCGGTCACATATTCCACAATGTGCACTGGACGAATAATCTATTCGCGTAATGTCGCACTCATAAATAATATAATATTCATTTCAAGTTTCTTATAGCAAAAATAAAGCATAGAAAACCCACAGCACAATACAAGCCCTTCGGCCAAGAAAGTTGAGCAGAACATGTCCCTAACTTAGAAATTACTAGCATTACCCAGAGCCCACTATTTTTCTAAGCTCCATGTACCTATCCAAAAATCTCTTAAAAGACCCTATCTTATCCGCCTCCACCACTGTTGCCGGCAGTCCATTCAACGCACTCACCACTCTTTGCATAAAAAAATTGTGATAGCTTCAGACGTCTGCAACATCCCATTCATTTTTCATTGATAAAAATTATGTCTACGTTGTTCAGTGCAGCACTGAGAGAGGTTGTGAACAGGAATGCGAGGGACGGTCAAGTTTCACGTTTGGAATTATCCAAAGGTTCATATTGCAGCATCCGTTTGATTAATGACATTCCTGAGAAATTGACATCACGAGTTCCGTCACAGCTCAGGCGGGAATATTCTGCTCGGCAGGGACATGGTGGGCGGAATAGTCTGCCCCTGTTTTGCATACACCCTATCCTCCATTACAGCCATCAGAGCAGCAGAACGAATGAATGGATGAGAATGGACAGCTGATGATTAATAGATTGATATTACAATGTGAGCAGATCAGCTGGACATGTTGGGATCATGGGAACTGTAGAGCACAGGAACAAGCCCTTTGACTCACTACTTCTGCGTTGAACGACACAGTGAATGAGATTAAACTTTGATGACTGCACATGACCCAACTCCCTTCATTTACTGCAAAAAATTGGAAGCTACAAGTTGTATCTCAAAAGATGGCAAACCAGTACCGTCAGCTTCCTTATTTGAGAAGGGAATTGGAAACACTTATGAACTGAACAAAAATGTGAAAGCGCAGTTACAGATTTTCACGGAAGGGAGCAGGAAAGCTGGTGAATTAACCAAAGTGTAAACAATCTGCGCGGTGAAATGGAATCCAGATGCAGAGGTCGAGAAGACAGAGAAACCGATAAACCGTATACACATACAGGAGGAAATCTGGCGATGCTGGAAATTCAAACAACACACACAAAATGCTGGTGGAACACAGCAGGCCAGGCAGCAACTATAAGGAGAAGCACTGTCGACGTTTCGTGCCGAGACCCTTCGTCAGGACTAACGAACTTCATCTTCGTTAGTTACCAAATTTCATTATCCGGAGTTACCAAAGGTACAAAGAGGAGAGGATTCTGAAGAGTTTGGAAAATATCGAAGGATAAAGGCACGGATTAGATTGAAATTAATTATGATAAATTTGTGGTTCCAGAAAGCGAAAGAAACCAGGTGATGTATTGGCTTCATGACATTTAAGGGCATCAGAGAGCAAATAGAACTATGGAACAGTTCAAGAATCTGTGCTGGTGACAGAAATTGTGAGGAGATATATAACATTATTCTTAAGAATTGTTTGATTTGTGCTCAGTGAGAACCCAGATACGGGCACTGATTGATAAGTTCGTGTCCTAGGTCCATCTTCTCGGACGGTGCTTACTTGCAATTTTCTTTTTTTGTATTTTTTTTATTGAAGTTCATCAAACGAACATTTCCATAAGATGTATTTCAGTCATTGTACATATATGACATAAAAACATATATATCACAAAATCTCCACAAAGTATTTATCTGGGGTATACACTTATAGAAAAGAGTGCAAAGAAAAAAAAAACAAGCAGAAGGAAAGAACTATGTACAAGTAGTGAGTGATTTTTTTTACAACAGGTTCATTGATTTGTGAGAATAAAATCAGGCCTATGAGGCCTTATGTAGTTAAGTCATTTTTCCCAGAATGTATCAAATTCTTCCAGCTTATGATTAACAGATGTTGTTATCTTGTCCATTTTGTAAATATCCATTGTAATTTCCATCCATGCATTTAAAGTTGGGCTCTCTTGTGATAACCATTTCCTAGTAAGTGTCTTTTTATAAGACACCAACAGTATATTCATTAAATATTAATCTCTTTTCAAAAATTCTTGAGGTATATATCCAAAATATATGGTCTTACTCTCTAAGGGTATTTCACATTTAAAGATGTCTTGTAGGCATTGTGTATCCCCCTCCAATAGTTTTTGATAACAGGGCAGTCCCAAAAAATATGATGATGATTTGCATTTTGAATTCCACAATTTCTCCAGCAAACAGGGAGGTTACCATCGTAATGGAATTTCTGAGAGGGAGTAATTAAAATATCTTAACATGTTTTTGCATCCATACTCCCTCCATTTCTGTGAGCTAGTACACTTCCATTGATGCCTCCATATTGTTGTCCATTCTTCCTCAGATATAATTATCCCTCCTTCCTTCTCCCATTTTGTTTTAATGAATGAAGTCCATTTTTTTTAAGATTTGACAACATCTTATACATGTTTGAAATGATTCTACTACCATTATCTGAATTATATTCTTTTCTAATGAGCTTTCTCAAGCATGAATTTGCCTTGGTTACATTTTTAGCGTCTTATTAACATGTTGTCGCATTGCTAAATACCTATAAAAATCTTGTTTTTCTAATAAGTGTTTCTCTATAAGCATTTCAGAAATGAAGTGTTCCTTCTTTCTTTGTTTTGCAAAGAACTGTTATTCTTTTAGTTGTCCAGCCCTTAATTCTAGCATCCAATTTAACTGGTGTAAAATCAGATTCATTTGCACACCATTTAAAAATTGCAATATTTCCCTCGAGATTATATTCTTTTATATTGCTTTTCCATATTTTAAGAGTCAATTTCACCCATGGGTTATCAATTGTATTTATGTACGATTATAGATTGATATCAGCGAAAATTGCTTGGATGGGGACGGGAAGTATCCGCTCCTCAACGTTTGTCCATTGAGTGTCATATGATGGGTTTCACCAACATATCATAGCTCTCAACTGTGCTGCAAAATAATAATCTCTAAGCTCCATCCCCACTTTTCCTCGGCTAATTGCAAAGTTTTACTTTCAATTAATTGAAAAAGAAATACGATAGACGTTATTAACATCAACCTTTCTGGGTAACCACTCAGAGTTGTGCACGTGCTTGTAACGAGAGCCATGTAACTCATCCCCTTCTACCTTAGGCCACGAACGTATTAATCACCCTTCGTAAGTCAGCTAGAAAAACAGTTTTAACACCCGTCCCGCAGACAGACCATGTTTTAGCTGGCAGGTTTATATTGTTGGATCTTCACCTCCATCCCCTGGAGTACTGAACTATGTAATCGAGATAGTGGATACTTTCGTCAAGTGGATAGACGCCATCCCAACTAGATAAAGAAAACCGCTGATGTTACAGCCAGGATTTTGTCCCAAAGAGTTTTCACAAGTTGGGGATTGCCAAACACTCTGGAATCAGATCATGCTCCCCGCTACACCGCATATGTGATGTAAAATGTAATGAAACTGTTTGGGGTAAAACTGAGGCTCTATATCCCGTATCGACCACAATAGAGTGAGATTTTTGAACGGATGAACTGGACTTTAAAGACAACGTTGGCTAAAATGGCTAAATGGCTCATAGGTCACTGTCTTACACTATGTTCTTATAATAGACTTCACTACAGAAGCATCCGCTCCTGCATTTACACGTTTTAAGTTGACAACTGGGAGAAAAATGAAAGGGTTAGTTTTCCTGCTTGGCTGGATTTATCGCAGACCGAGAATGATAGCATTGGAAAGGACAAATACAAGCAGCAATTAACTGACTCTATTAAGGAGGCCCATTACGTTCCTGCCCGTAATAGGAGACGGAAGAAACAGCAGAGCGAATCTGGTTTCGAGGTGCAAACAAAACCACGGGAATAGGAAATAGAACAGAAGGTTACAATCCGACTAGCCCCTTTACAGCTTCGCGCCTTGTAGGGGCACATGATGTCGCTGACAGAGACAGTCCATCAGGATATCGAGTCCAAGCTGCTCCAAACAAGTTGGGTTGGTATCATATCAACAAACCCACACCCCTTGGAGATAGTCAATGTGTTCCAGTAGCTGACTTCTAGAAAAATATATTGTAAATAGAATTCTCTGGACCGAGATGAGACTATCCTATTAGATTTATGTTTCAGGCAATGGACGGAGACGTGGATGAAGGAGCATTTGCTCCCTCAGTGAGTTGGACAACCACTTCCAGTTTGTACCCAGAGGATGATACTTCTCATGTTTGCACTCGCCTGAGACAAGACTGAGACAATAGAAGAGAGAAACAGATGATAGAACGTGTTTGTTGCATGGTCTTGTGGAAATAAAGTGGGGGATATTTGAAATGTTATGAATGAATTTTAACAATGCATGAAGGTTATCCATGGTAGGACCATTCATAACGTCAGAAAGTTTGGTATCCAGTGAAAGTTGCTGGTGGATTCAGAACTGACGCCCACAGAAGGCAGAGGATAGATGTGGATGGAGCGTTTTCTCCCTAGATGTTGGTGACAGGTGTCCAGCACATATTTGTTCTCAGATCCAAGTTTTTTTTTAAATTTTTATCAGTGACTTGGATGAGGCGGTGGAAGGGTGTTTTATTGTATTTTCAATGATGTGGAATTTGTTGAAATTATGCGTAATATCGATGTTGTCACAGATTACTACAAGACATTGAGAGGACGCAGCTGAGAAGTTACAGATGTAGTTCAACCCGGAAAGGTACGAAGAGATTCACTTTGGAAGGATTAATTTGAAGGCAGAGGCGATAATTTCTCGAGTAAACCGAGGGCCACACAATAGTACGAGTTCCACTATGGAAACAGTGTTGAGACTTTCTCCAAAAAGCCACAATAGGCACGGAGCGGTGCACTGCAGTAGCATAAGGAAGTGTGATTGACGGGTGAGCTTGAACACTTTCCTTGTTTTGCACATTCTTATAGTGACACTCAAAAGGCAATATACCTGACTGTAAATCAGGAGATAAATAAATACACTTCGTGGCAAATAATAGAAAAGCCTGGGGAAACTATGGATTCTTCACAGATTTCACTTGCCATTTTTGTTCAAACAGCGAATGGATGTAGAAAGAGTAGTGGAATTGCGGCAGGTTTGAGAATAGCTTTAAAGTTAAATAGACTGCATGGCACGTCACGGGTGTGGAGTCGTTAGGTAACTGACTGGCGGAGGACAGGTTCCTGCCAAACGGCCCGTGTGTGCGCGGGAAAACTTTGTTCTTCAAACTGTGCACAGCCTTGCTAATTTCCCGAGGACACGCTCCCATTTTGATCACAGGTCTCCGGAACATCACTGTGGATCTTTTGAAGTGTTTGAAGGAATATGTGCAGTGTATTGCATTGTAACACGTCAGCTGTCACTGTGATTTCCATCACTGAAACCCCCGGAATGACTGGAACGAACGGAAGAAAAGAATGAACAAATAAAGAAAGACATGTTCTCCATTTCACCTGCTAGAACAACTCCTTCGATGAATTTCAGAAGAGAAGTTGCTCCGTCAAAAGATACAAAATAAATCAACTTCAAGATGAATGACGAATTTAAAATCAGCAAAATATTTTTAAAAATCCTATTTAAATAGTTGAAGCCAGATATCAGGGAATATGGCATGGAAAATCGACATCTTTTTTTTAAAGCAATATCCCTGGTAGAGTCAAATTCATGACATGGGAACACTGAGTAAAAATAGTTTAACGTCAGTGTCTGTGCAGTTGTTTGTCACTAATGTTCCTGACGTTATAGCCACGCTAATTGCCTCAGTATAATAGTTATCTCCTCAATAAAAGTCTGCTAAACCGATCAGCAGTCCGTCTGAACAACTGAACTCTGCTTCTGACGGAATATGGATATCCGGCGATTTACTTCATCCCGGCCATTTTCTTTCCCACACTTGTAGCGGTTGGTGTTTCCGGTAAGATGCCGGGAGCCGGTTACTTCATGTATGGTGCAGTCGTTACTCTGCTGCGGTATACACACTGTTACGAAGCACAGTTTCTACCATCGGCTGATGCGTGTTTCTGGAGTTGAGGGTTCAGGCGTCTGATAGTTTTATTTTCATTTTCCGTACTTTGAACGAAATTATTTTTCTTTTGTCAATTAGGCTGGTGCCGACATTGCCACTGTTTCATAATTCCATATCGCTGGGCTTTCTGAAGTAAAGCTGGTCTCTGCTGTTCTAGGTCCGAGTCTCCATCAGTGCAGACACTTCGACCTTATAAGAACGTGGCAGCAACGGATGCTGCCCGACCTGTTGAGTTCATCCAGCTTTTGTACGTGTTGATTTGACCACAGAATCCGCAGTGAACTTTGTAATTAGCTTATTTAAATGACGGTCTATTGTAGTTTGGACATGTAGTTCTGTTCTTCTGTAAGTCAGTAAATGAACCCTGGTGCTTTATATCTCCTTGACTCACTTTGACACCGCTACAAACAATCCCTTCAGCTGTTTCGCTTCTAACAATAGAAATGGTGTTGTTCACAGGAGAGATCCACTGCTCGCCCCACGTGAGTCCTGGAACTCGGATGCCGAGCTCTAAACTGTGGGAAGGCCGCCAATCCACTGACACTCACATCCGTCATTGTCCTCCAGCCGAAGTGCAGAGACGGAGACCGCACACACGGGAATTCCGCTTTCCATTTCAAAACGTACTATACCCTCCATCCCATCGGAAGATTGGGGACATTCAGAGAGCTGACTATATTTCTATTTTGTTTCCAATTCTTGTATGATCCTATCTCGGGGAAAATGCGGACTCTCCAAATGCATCACCCGCTATATGGTTGGAAAGGCAACAGCGGATCTGATGGTGGTTTTCGTTGTTGCTTTAGTGGAGCAGACCAACTATATCTACATTTATTCCAGATACCTGCTCATCCCTCCTGTCTGCGCTCTGACACTTGTACTTAAGGTTGTAGTGACGGACTGTTCTGTTTGGTTCACGGTCTGTTTTACCTTCGATCGCTTCATCGCAATATGTTGCCGAAAGCTGCGGGAGCAATACTGCACCGAGAGAGCAGCAACGGCAGTTATCGTGACCGTGGTTATAGTGAGCTGTGGGGGAGGTTCCCCGGTTTACTTTGCCCTTGAACCTTACTTCATCATTGAAACACGCCGTGGAGGTGCACCGGCTCGTATGAATGCGTTACCTCACCCGCGTGGAGAGGATATGAATAACTGGACAGTATTTTAAAACCGTTGCTACCAAGTTGCTTAATCCTGGTGTTTAACGGGTTAACCGTAAGACATATCGTCGTGGCGAATAGAGTCTGCAGAAAGCTTCGACACAGCAGTGACAATCAGAAAGTTGTCGAGGTGGAAAACCGCAGAAAATCGATGATATTGTTGTTTTCTATATCAGCCAATTTCATATTATTTTGGATGCCCAATGTAGCCCATTCCCTGAACTGGCTAGTGCAAAATTATTTTTACGAGGACAGATATTTGAGTTCCCCGGTATATGTACTACAGCAATGTGGGTTCCTGTTTCAATATCTCAGCGTGTGCACCAATCCTTGTATCTATACAGTGACACAGAGGAAATTCAGAGAAGAGCTGAGGAATGACGTATGTGTTTACATTAAATGGCCAACTATGTAGATAACTCCAGCGTCTGTTGACAATACCGTGCAGTTTTCGAATAAAGTTGTATTACAATGAACAGGATTGGCAAATATGTCTTGAATTCAAGCAATCATATGCCTGGTCAGACAGGAGGAAATCCGCAGAAGCTGAAAATTCAAACAACACACAAAAAATGCTAGTGAAACACAGCAGGCCAGGCAGCATCAATAGCGAGAAGCACCGTCGAAGTTTCAGGCCAAGATCCTTCGTCAAGACTAACTGAAAGGAAAGATACTAAGTGATTTGAAAGTAGTGGGGGAGGGGAAAATGCGAAATGATAGGAGAAGACCGGAGGGGGTGGGGTGAAGCAAAGAGCTGGAAAGGTGATTGGCTAAAGTGATACAAAGCTGGAGAAGGGAAAGGATCAGGGGACGGGAGGCCTAGGGAGAAAGAAAGGAGGGTAGAGAACCAGAGGGAGATGGAGAACAGGCAGAGTGATGGGCAGATAGAGAGAAAAAAAAAGAAACAAAAACAAAAAACAAACAACTAAATATGCCAGGGATGGGGTAAGAAGGGGAGGAGGGGCATTAACGGAAGGTAGACAAGTCAATGTTCATGCCATCAGGTTGTAGGCTACCCAGCCGGTATATCAGGTGTTGTTCCTCCAACCTGAGTGTGGCTTCATCATGACAGGAGAGGAGGCCATGGATAGACATATCAGAATGGGAATGAGACGTGGAATTAAAATGTGCAGCCACTGGGAGATCCTGCTTTCTCTGGCGGACCGAGCGTAGGTGTTCAGCGAAACGGTCTCCCAGTCTGCGTAGGGTCTCCTCAATATATAAAAGACCACACCGAGAGTACCGGACACAGTATACCACACCAACAGACTCACAGGCGAAGTGTCGCCTCACCAGGAAGGGCTGTCTGGGGCCCTGAATGGTGTTGAGGGACGAAGTGTAGGGGCATGTGCAGCACTTGTTCCACTTACAAGGATAAATGCCAGGAGGGAGATCGCTAGGAAGGGATGGGGTGAACTAGTTCACAAGGGCGTCGCGTTGGGTTCTCACCTACTACTCCACCAGCTTCCAGCTCCAACGTATAATTCTCCATAACTTCCGCCACCTCCAAAGGGATCCCAATACCAAGCTCATCTTTCCCTCCACCCACGCTCTTTCTGTTTTCCGCAAGGATGGCTCCCTACGCGACTCCCTTGTCCACTCGTCTCCCCACCCCCCATCCCTTCCTACCCATCTCCCTCCTGGCTCTTATCCTTGTAAGCGCAGCAAGTGCATGGTACATGGCTAAGAGGAGTATGGAGCTATATGGGCCAGGTGCAGGTCAGAGGGAATAGGCAGAAAAATGGTTCGGCACAGCCAAGAAGTGCCAAAAGGCCTGTTTCAGTGCAGTAATGCTCTATGGTTCAACGGTTCTTATTAATGTCCCTTTTAAAGCTAAGTCAACTATGTAACCTACCACAAACACGATCGACATAACTGTCACCTAAAACGTAACCCACAAATCTTCTTCTTTATCATGCATACTTTATATATTTAAAGAAAAAAGAACAGGGTACAGAACAGATCCCCGCGCAACACCATGTACAATGTTGTCCCTCTGCTGCCACTATCTTGCCTCTGTGAGTAAAACTATTCTGAAGCCACGCAACCAAGTATCACTGAACCCCCCTGCGTACTGACAGACTGCATGAAATTACACTGGGCAAACGGAGAGCGATCCATTACTGCAATGAACAGAACTGTCTCGTCCGAACAAGAATTACACTGGCCACACTGGTGTTATCATTGCTTTCTGCGCCCTGCCAGTGTCCACATTGATAAGGCTACTGATTGCAATGTTACAATCACAGCTCTTTCGGTCCCACGATTGAACACACAAAGAGAATATCACTGCTTATTGAGAACCATCTCTCAGTGTATTGGTAATATCACTGTCTGTCCAGCCTCACGATGGACACCGCGAAAACAAGATACGACCATAAAGCAATAAAAAACGTAACAATATCTCGCTTCATAAAATACTCTCAGCAGAATCAGACTGTTAGTGATAATGTCCAGTTGTCACTGACCACACTGTCACTGAACATCGGAAGAAATTTGTCATGTTTTTATTTGTCAATGCCCACTCTCCTGCAACAAATAAAATCACTTAATGCACAACTTACAAGCTGCAAAAGCAATACCTCAAATGCGTAATCACTACTTATATTTACAGCACTATGTAAAGCGGGGGATGGCTGACGTATCGTGGACAGAATTTCCATACATTCTCTCGTTATGGACTTCGAATTTCCGGCAATACATCTCAGAGCAGAGAGATGTGCCGCCAATGAGTGATCAATATAGCAGTTACATCTAAAGGTATTAAACCTCAGCATTTGTTCTTATTTTCGTACTGAAGTCAGGAGTGACCCGGCGGTTAAGGAGAAATATTCACTCCATTATTTTTACCACCACATTGGGCACACTATATATATTGAAGTACCGGCACATTTTTATTTGCGTATATCTAAATGAAAATAAAAATGCAAGTCATTTTACAGTATTTTATTTAGTCAGTCCGCACGAAAATAAATTTAGACATAGTGCAGTGCGTTCGGAGATAAAGAACCACAATGACGAAAATAGGTGCAGCTTGTTCAGTAGGTTCACATAAATGGAAACCACCTGAGAATATAAAAAAATGCTGAGCCTTCGTCACTTACACTTTTACACAACCGGTGTGATATTCTCCGATGTCTCACAGCCGGAATAAACTAATAAATATAGCTGTTCAAGTATGGCGTGTACACGTAAACATATGTTTGACTATTTAACTATTGAAAAAAAAAATATGCTGAACGTGGCGATTAAATGTGCGTGTTTATTTTTTTTTCTCTCCTGTTCCAATCGGGCTGTGTAATAACAGCAAAGGAGAATTATTGCACATCACTAATCAGATTAATTACTGTCAAGAGGAGATGCCGAATCATGGAATACGCTTAATTATATATTTGTAAAATAAAAGAATACGGCAGTTTAATTTTCTTAACAGATTTTGAAATAATGTGTAAATATTGCTAGAAATAGATAAAACTTTGCAAGGAACGGAATAAAGAGGTCTTTGCAGATGGGCAGTCATGTGAAACACAGCCGGGTGAATGTGCACAACCGTCAACCAAGCGCACTCACGGACATCTGTCTGACTTACTGGTCAGACAATACCTGGATTCGGATTGGACTTTGGCAATTATGAAACAGACACATTGCCTGTAATGCTGAAACGTCAGAACGATTATAGGCCCAGTTTATAGTTTACAGAGACCCACAAGGCAGAATGGTCCGCACTTTATAAATATACCACTGACCACGCTGATGTTATCACTGCATCTCCCGAACCATCACCGAGCAAAAATGATAATATCACTGCTGGCGAAGCTGATGACATAATTCGTAATCCTATTGTCTGTCGTTAACCCTACTGATAATGTTGTTGCTTCTGCAGCCTCAGCTGATCAAAGTGATGAAGCAAGCCTGGTCATTCACTGACAGTATTCTTAGACAGACAGAACTTTAATGTCTCCTCTATCTACACAATTCAGCTGGAGATTTATCCAAGTCCTAATGTTTTCGACTCAGTCAACTGATAGGCTAAAGTCTGTTGAAAGGGATCAACTAAGTGCAGGCCTATATTCTGAACAGTACTCTTTTTAGTTGTTATCGATGTGGACAGTGTTGACATTACCGCCCTAAACGATAGAGCAAATGAACCAGGGAGATAACTAGTCCAGATGCTACTATCATGCAGCCGTAGCGCTATATTAAATGCAGGATCAGTGCATATAACACGCATCGGCTTTGACCTTAAATGTGAAACTGATGTATCGTGATCACAATGTCAGTAGATTCCAATTTATCAGATTGAGGCTGGTCTCGAATTTTAAATATAAGTCATTATATTACAGATGGAAATATGGGAATGTTTGTTTGATGATGAACCAATAAAAAAATAAATGACAAAAATAGGGAAATGATATTAAATGAGCATCAATGGATATAAAGTTTTATGAAAGTTCAGACGACGGAGCAAGGTGATTAAACAACGCAATAACGTAATCTCGACAGAGACAAATTGTTCAATTCAGTTACATGTTTCAAATACTTAAGATGCTATGTACCAGGAGCAACACGCACACACAATCCTGGAGGAACGCAGCAGGCCAGGCAACATCTATGGAAGTTAATAAACTGTCGACGTTTCAGGCCGATGCACTGTATTAGGACTGTAAAGGAAGGGCGTAGATGACAGAATAAAAATGTGGGGGAAGGCGAAGGCAGTGGTAGGTGCATCTATGTAGAGGAGGTATCCTTCTTGACCATCCCTTTTCCTTTTCCATCTGTTACTTCCCAGCTTCTGGGCACATATTTTCATTTGTAAGTCTAAGTGATGCCTTCTCACAGCCAGCTCTCTGACTTATCGTTTCAAATTTAAATCTATACACTTCTGCAGATCGGTGAAAACAAAAGCAGAAGTTGCATAGTCATATGCCAAGTGTATGTTTTGGCGAGAGGTAACGGTGCCAGATTATGAATGCAGAACTATTGTTTACTGAATCACTGACTGTTCAATGGAGTTTAAAACTTTATACTGCACAGATGAACTTGTCTGCTGTTTCGTGTTTATTTAAAATATTTTTGATTATATCCCATCTCATCCTAAACAGACATTTACAAAATTAAAACAGCATTTTTCCAAAAATACTTTGCGATGTATGCGTTTGCTTCGTTATTTCTACCAGGTTGTGTAGAAAAACAAGAAAAGCTTTTTGCACAGCTCCCAATATTCTTTGTGAAGAAAGGGAAATTATTTGGCAGGGACAAAGGTGGACAAAGGTGGACAAAGGGGTTCCTGGAGGTGGAAACCCACGTTTCCCTGAGCCAATAGTATTTAATGGAGTTTGTATTTGATGATATTTAGCTTAATAAACGCTTACGATGTTTGTTGGACCAGCAGGAGATCATCACATTCACGCCGACAGTGACAGTAATTGTATTGAACGCAGACACACCACCCGGAATTTTTGCAGAGTTGGGTGAACAATACTTTATCACAGATAAGTTTACCGTCCGGCCCAAATCCCTCGGAATCCCACTGAAGGATCGGACTGTTTGCATCCTCATTTGCCTCATATAGTAATTACTATTATTTTGCAGGTTCCAGTGTTTTTGATGTCACCCCAAAATTTGCCTGACCTTGGCTTGACTGAACGATATTAGCACTCAGAACTCGTTGAGAATTTATTAATATCCATGTCTCAGCTTTTAGAGAATTCGCCCTCGTACTATTCCCCCGCGTCACAACTGGAAAAAAGGTTCTTCATATCGTCGCCTACCACACCACAAGCATCTCGTCCTCCGTAACACCCTCGGTCTCCAAACAGGATCTTACCACGAGTCACATCCCTTATCCCAGATCCACCACCTTCTCCACCTTCTCCGCCATTTACAGGTATCGCTTACCCAGCATCAAACCCTTACCCAGCATCCCTGCCTACTGATCTCCATTCAGACACTTATCCCTGCAAGCGTTACAAGCGCCACAACAGCATCTACACCTCCTCCCTCACCAGCCACCATTCACGGAAATCTGTCCTTCCAGTTCCGACGGTTATGTAGGGATCTGCTTGTATGACAGCTACTTATTGGTGAGACCCAATGTAGATGGGGTGTGGCAGTGTGGAACATCATTGTTTGCAGTCACCCTCTGCAATCCACGGCCTTTGCATTAGCGAATGGACTTGTAAACAATTCTCATTATTTCTATCCAAATGGATATGCGGCCGGTCTATAAGCATGGAATCCAGTGATTCCCAGGCTGGATGGTAAATTGAGCTTCAGACTGCCTTGCAACAGGAGGCACAGATTCACGCTGGAAACTCGCTCTGTGACTCGCCTCTTAAAATATCCAGCTTTCTCTCCACACAGTGTACGGAGCAAGAGTAATAATGGTACATTGCCCGCTGAACGGGGAAATGAGTCTTCAGCAAGTCGCAGGATTATTAATACCATCCAGAAAAGGAACTCCACTTCATCATATTTAATTCGGCACTGTGTACCGGGTGCACTGATCGTCCAGGCAGCATCTTCAGCGTCTGGAGCAATGACCACAGTTCTAGTGAAACCTCGACACCTCAACGATCCCCTGCGAGTCAGACCATACTTTGCCGAGAAATAAATCTCCATCCATCACTGTTCTTTGGTCAACATCTTTCCGTTCGCTACTTGAAAGGCTACAATCGTACA